>NC_071285.1:10132522-10174715 GCF_943735745.2 Anopheles bellator | reverse complement strand
TCTCTCTCTCTCTCTCTCTCTCTCTCTCTCTCTCTCTCTCTCTCTCTCTCTTTATCGTTCCCTTTCTTGACTGGTTTCTTTCCGCGGGTTGGTCTTTCATTTTCAACTTCCGCTTTGATCAGCCATCATCAGCCTGTGGCTGGAGCAGAACGCCGAACGAGGTCTTGCTGGAGGGCTTGCTGGCGTGGAGGGCAGGAGTCACCGCTGAGGCATTTCCTTTGCCGGCGGGGGTTTTAGGAGGCCGCACGATCGCGATCGCACGCCGTCGGGGAGCCGCGCCGTCGACTCACTCGTGCGTGGCCGGTTGGTAGCATAGCCACACGCGATCATCACACGACTCGCCTCTCACGCTCTCTCTCTCTCTCTCTCTCTCGAGACGGGCCTCTGGGCGGGTGTCTACTCCGGGGAGACGCGATCTGCAGCCGCCAGCTATCAGAGCGAAGAACCGCGCGGAGTAGCAACAACGTCTACGCCTGTGTTTGTCTGCGTGTAGCAATGGAGCGTGTAGGAGCCCCACTACTTGGAGGGGCCTCTTCTGGACAAGCGGAAGTTCGGGTGAGCTGGGGGAAGGCACCCGAACCCCACCCTGGAGAATTCTGTTTCCCTTTCCTCAGAAGCCAACCTTGGGGGAGCTCGGGGATCGGAGTGGAGCATAACGGTAATCTCTCCCACGGCACTCCTAGAGACCCGCGGGCGTCAGACCCTCGGGTCTCTGGATGATTGCTTGGACCCCCGCCATACCACACACGTTAGAATGCAGGCATCATGCGCACTGTTGAAGATTTTGCCCGAGCACCTGACTACACCGGGAGGGACTACAACATTGTCGCTGAGAGCTCGGAGGTCATGGTTTTCACCGGGACGGAAGCCTCTGCACGGATGCACACAGCAATAAAAGTAATGTCCGGGGCTATCTCAACGTAAACGAATGGCACGTGAGTGACGATCAGACAGACAGGGCCCAGGTCCTCAGAAGGCCGGAGATGCAGCTGCGATGTTTACCCACTGGCCGGGAATGTGTGTTTGCACCAGCCCACCAGCCCACCAGCCTCTCTTGGTTCTGCCGGAAGAACTTGGCAAGTTTGTCGGTAACAAGTTTACTCTCACCTCCCCTTCGCACTTACCGGGCCCGATTGGCTGGCGGAGGTTGCTCCACGCGTTCCAGACCGGGGCGTTATCAGACGGGTGGACGCGCAGGAAACGCTTAATTCTTGCGGCTGGCCGCTTATCGACCGGAGCTGACCGGAGGCAGCAGCGACGATAGTGGGGAGTTGTTTATTAGGCCCCTTAAATTGGTTTCTGGCCGTTACTAAGAGCGAGGCCCGCGAGATGACTAATCGGCACGGGACGGAAGTAGTGGCTTGTTGAAGCGCAAATCGACTTCCGGCCCCGGCGCGGGAAGTGAGCTGTTTCGCTTCACCTGTTGTGCGCGGCGAGAGCACCGACCTCCGAGTGGTTCGTGAGCCAGCAAGTCCCCCAGCTCACCGGGGAGGCCGCTCATTAATTAATCAACGGCACTTCAAGGACGAAAGGGGCCCCGAGCCCAGATTACTTCCCGCGAGGGAGGTCGTTGGCGTTGGAGCTGGAGCTGGAGCTGGATTTCCCATCGTCGTCAATCCACATTATCAAGCGTCAACCTGCCGGGGCCCCAAAAAACCCGTTCGACGCCCAAGGTCGCCTCGGTCCCTCTACTGACTCTCAGTCTCTCTCTCGCCCCAATCGCCCCCCGCGTTTCGAGAACAATCTCATCGAGCTTCAAGAATAATTGATTAAGACGACGTCGATGACGACGAAGTCTACAGAGTGCCCCCATCATGCACCTGCGATAAGCCGGGCAGTCCCAAATCACCGAAAGGCGAAAAGCGTCAAAAACAAGCTCCCGGCCCGATAGAGGCCCTCCCTTTGGGGAGGGATTCCTTCGGCCAGCTACTTCAGGCGGCGCGTAGAAGCCGAAGCGGACTGCGTCGTTGTCCGCGGCTTATCTCTGCAAAACGCGGTTCACCCAATTTGCCCCTCGTAAAAGTAGATTTCAATGGGCGCCCCTCTTCCCCGGGCCGTATCAAGGCGCTGGCCGGCCAGCTATAAAAATGCCGCGAATCGCCATTCCGCGGTGTTCGCTTCTTGCAGAACACACCTGTGGATTGGCGACACTGCACCGGAGGGCCCGGAGGGTTGCTTCGCACGCTGGCGTAATTTCCCGCGGCCACTTGAACCGCCACTTGATTGGCAACGCGTGCGCACACGCCCCACCCACCGGACCTACCAGGTCTCGGCCCAGGTGGTCCTCCGTCGAGTGGGTTACGATATCACCGCTTATCAGACCGCTCAGATCAAACGTTGGCTCCAACGCCTCGACTTGCTTGCAGTTCTCGAGCCAGTGTGGTTGGTCAACACATTCACGTACCTGCGGCCCCTGTTGACCAGCGCCACCACCAGTCCCACCAGCAATCTTGGGAGATTTCCCAAGAATCCCCACACGGGATGAGAAATTCTCGGAACAACCACCGGCCTGGAGAGCGTGCAAACAGCTACGCTATAAAGCGATCACTCAGGGCGCAGGACACGGGAGACACCGATTGGACAGAGAATCCCCGGGGGTGGCCCCGGGGGTCAGAAGATCAACCTCGTCTTATCACTTGCGCGGTGTAGACAGAGAAGCTAAACGAGAACGATTCGCGCGAAACGAGGTTGTAAATACAGTCGGGAAACAGTTCGCAAGAAGCATTTATCTCTGGCACACTTCTTTTCCACAGGACAGGACCCGGTTCGGACCTAAAGAATGTGATCCCGAGAGCGGTAAAGCCAAAAGGTGTTTTACGGTTACATATTGGGCTGTTCAAAAAGCTCGAACGGCAGCTATTCAGCAGATTTGGCCCTTAGCGACTTCCATCTGTTTCCAGACCCAAAAAAAATCATGCGTGAATATCGTTTCTCATCAAATGATGACGTCATAACAGCTGCGGAAGCGTATTTGTCTCTTCAGGGGTAGGAATTCTTGAACTGGAGTCTCGTTAGAACCAACGTAGTGATGTTCAGGGAGACCATACTGAATAATAACGTGTATCTCAAACCATAAAAATTTGTTTTTTTCTCATCGAGGAACTTATTGAACAGCCTAGTAACAAAGAGGATCCAGGATTTGACAGCATCTCCCGGTGCCACTCACGGATTTACATACTTCCGCCGAACGTATCCGCGTTCCGTGAGTGCCCTTCTGCTAAATCCGCTCCCGCTCTCGGGTTCTAATCTGGATCGTACCGTAAATTAGCAACTGATGACACGATGCGGCTGCGTCAAGCATCGCTATGACGCAACTCGTTTGAATGACTCAGGTGAACGAGGGCGCGAAACGAGACAGGTGCCCGGTGCCGCACACCCCTCTTTATTTTTAGAGTCCCCAACCGGGAACAACCGGAACATTGGGGGTTTTCCCCCGTAGCGTAGAGTTGTAAATTCCCTTCTATAGAAGCCCCAGGAAGTTCGTGCCATAATTTTTGGCGACGGACCGGAAACTGGGCCCTAATCTAAACGACGTACTAAACACTCTCCGATCCGGTGAGGTCTTATCGCGTGTCCGATCACCGGACATGACATCCCCAACAGGGGCCACCGAATTACCGGGCCACTAGTTCGAACGCCAATTCCGTTAATCCGGATCCGGTCCACTACGTGCTATGCACTTTTGTGAGGCCCTCCGGGGCCCCCGGGCCAGATTAGCTTCGATTAGATTAGCCCCGGGGCCATCGAGGTTTGGTGGGGAGCGGGGTCGATAAGATTGCTGGCCTGTTACGTAAACCTTTTGAGGCGTTATCACGCAGACCTGCACACACAATTACACGCACCGGGCAGCTCACCGGATCCGCGAGGATTGGTCATCGCGTGTGGCGTTATACACGCCAATAGACCTCACGTATCGATAGGCGGTGATGGACGGGCGAGCCGCACTCTTTTTATTTACCGTCTTGTAATCGGCATCCAGTGTTGGCCGATTGTGCCACCTTCACGGCCACCTTCACAAGCAGAACGACGGCCATAAATCACCGGCGGCGGATTCCGGAGAACCTCCAGCTGGAGTTTACGCAAAACCGGGGCAAACCGGTGGCTGCGAACTCGCCAGTCTGGAGTCTGGAACGTTCAGCGCCCAGGAAAAAAAAACCCACCCAGACAAGCGCCGGGGGCCACGTGACGTACCGGGGCGGAGCGGGGTAATTGGAACCGAAATTTTGTAATGTCACGATAGGAATTAATCTGCGCGGTGAGACCACACCACACATATGCCCTCCGGTGCTGGTGTGCGGTGTCCGATTGTTGCGCCGGTCCGTCGATTAGCTCCTGCTGAGGAGTCGGACCACTGAAAGCGAGAGGATTTTATGAGGCACCACGGAACGGCGTTGACACTACAACGCCCGTAGACGTGCATTATGAGCCCACTGTCCCGGCACACATCCCCACTCACACTAACCGATGTGGGGGAAAACCCCTAAAAGCCTTTCGGTGATGAAAATGGTCGTGGGGCTGATGATTGCTCTTTTGTCATTTTCCATTGACAGCCCACAACAACAACAACAACAACAACGCAACGAGGCGCGGTCGCGAGTGGGAGTGTTGGAGGTGTCATGATTTCTATTGTAGTTGGCCACCGCCCAGCCCGCCACCCCGGCCGCCAGGCAGCTAGTCAGTGGTTTTGGTTTTAGTGAAGAGATTCTTTTTTTTTCGCCGCGTGGGTGAATTTTCTTTTATGGCGGGGGAGATTTTACTCCCCCACGAGAGAGAGCGAGAAAAACCCGCTGTCTCTCTCCCTCTGCTTTCTGAGTGAGCTGGAATGGCTAACGCAAGTGCAATCAGTGACGGTTCGCTGCACGGAATTGGTTGTCGCTTAGCCGGAGAGCAACCCGGAACGTCGCCGCCGCCGCCGCCGTCGGGCGGCCAGTGGGTGGACAAGAGGAGGGACGTTCGACTCTCTATTGCCTAATCGATTTATGTCGCGTCCATTGTGACCGGTGACCGGAAACCGGGACCGAGTTCTATGCGAGCCAGTCCGGGTCGGGCATCGATCGGGGCAAGGGATTGACCTCCACAGACACTGCGGGCAGGGGGGTGGAAAATTCCAAAGGGCTTCCCGTGAGACGGAGACAGCAAGCGAAAGAGAGACACACAGGACATAGACCAATACATAGGGCGTCCGGTCGGGCGAGACATTCGATTTTACTTTCACTTCTTTGACGGGCAAAAAAAACTCACTCCGAGAGAGAGAGAGAGAGAGAGAGAGAGGCCCACGGAAGAAGGGGACGATAAAATAATAAACCAAAAACCAAGTAATCGAAATAATAGTTGAACACCAGCAATTGATTAGGTCTTTCGGTCCCGAGGTCCGTCCCAAATCAATCTTCGCGTCGAGTTTTCCACCGAGCACCAAAGGGAAAACTCGACGCGACGACTTGACCCAGTTCCTGGTGCGGAAGTGGCGAGTGCGCGGGGAGCATCCCGGGCGGTACCACCGTCGGCGCATAAATCGAACAGCACATGTGCGCCGGCCGGCCACGACTTGCCCCGGCACATGTTTCAATTACTTTACCATACCCCGATCGGTCCTCTCGCTCGCACCCATAGCCTTTCGGCGCATTATTTCGATTCTAATCTTAAAAACATTCCTTCAACGCCCGACGACGATGCTCCGCTCGGTCGTTCCGGTTGACTTGGCCAGATACGCCAACACGGTCCAGTCCCCGGACACATGGCCGGAGTCGCAGCCGCCACCACCGACACCGCCACCGCCGTGTTTATGTGCGTCTGGAAAAACATTCACTTTGGGGATTCCTTCGCTCCGATGGGCGGCCACTCGGAAAGGGCCCAAGTGCACCCGGCACTGCAATGTGACTGCATCTCGGGCTGCGAGACTGTTATTATTGAGCGTTCCCGTATTTTCTTTGCCACTCGTGTGGTGGGTCGGCCAGACAAGTGCCTTCAAAGAGTTGGATGTTGGCGAAAATTGTTGAGGAAAAGCGGCACAAGCGGTACCATATGTTACATCCTGCGTCAGCATCACTTACCGCATCGAGATCGGTGTCCCAGATGTCCTTCAGGTCTCCGTCGTCGAAATCCATCGCGTTTAAGTACTCCAGCTTGACGGCCTTTTGGTGGACGGGTGCCTCGCGGTGGTCCCCGAATCGAACGCCGATAGCACAGCACACGAGCGTGTCGAAACTTCCTTCCGCCAAAAAACACAACCCTCACAGGACGACCCTTCTGCAGGCACGAACAGGGTACGACCTCTTTCTCGCGGGTCGATCGGTTTGTAATTCGGTTTCTTCCGGCGGCTTCCGACACTTCCGCTTTGGCTCCTTCGAAAATCACTCCACTCGATTGGCGGCGTCACCCGATACGCTCCGCGTCACTGTCGTGGCTGACCTGGGGACACATTCCACAGCACGCGGCGCGAGATACACTTTCCAACTTGCAGGCTGCAAGTTCCGGTTCCGGAACACGCACGCGACGCGTAAAGAGTTTGGGGAGGCACGTCCGCCACGGTCTATCACAATCGAAGAAACAGAACACCGCACCGTTCCGGACTTCCTTGGGTTCCGAGTTTTCCCAAAACCACGAACCAGCACCGCACGGGGGCACGGACTGCCTTTTCCGCCGCTAATTGGCTCTAATTATGTGGCGTTCCACACTGGCCTCTCGCCGGTCGCTTCTGGAGCAAACCCGGGAATGATAGTGAAACCGGTCCACTGGGCACAAACTCAACTCCTGGCGCGGCACGCTGGTTTCTCATCAAAATTCTTTCCACACTCGAGGCCACACCGAGAACCGAACGCTTTTCGGTCGGTCGGTCGGTCGGAACGTCACGCGGTCCGTCGGGAACCACTTGTTGATATGCTTGTTGGCCCCGTCTCTCCGGAGTTCACCGAATCACGACTCGGTCGGGCCCTGCGTGTTCCGATGTGTGTGTCCCACCACGAAAGGCTTTTCAGGGCGTTATGACAAAACTGCGATTATTACTCCATCCATCGGTTATCAACATCGAAAACGATTTCTTCGCTTGTCGCCGGCGGCGGCGGGTCTCTCTCCTTCTCTCTCTCTCTCTCTCTCGGTGGTCTCTGACGACACTTTCCGGTACTTACGCACCCCGCGGACTCGCCGCGCTTCCTATCGCCCCCGTGTGGGCCCTTCAATCCGACGCTACTGCTGCTGCTGGCGACGCCGAAGGGAGGAAGTCCATTATCTCGCACGCAATTGTACCACCGCCAATGCCGGGCCGACGGCGGATCGAGGGCTCGTCGACGCAGCGCCACTTACTTCACGCACTCGCTGCACGATCTGTAACTCTGCTCCTCTTTCTCTCGGTTGCCCTGGAAACCGGCGGCAAACTAGAACCACGGACTTCACTTCACGGACGCGGAGGATTTGTTTCTTATTTTCTTCTGTCAAGCACGGAGCTGTTGCGGTGAATATCGGGAATATATTCGCAGAGGACACTGTTTGGACACTCGACACTCTGGTAGTTCACGGATTGTGACGGATATTCTCTTAACCGGCACGCAGCTTCCGGCTGAGGTGTTATTATCCTTACACTGTGAGCTTGAGCCACGAACTTTCTTCCCCCTTTCCAAAAATCAGTTTAAGCTGATAAGAACAGATACTTCACTTTTTGATCTTAGCCTTTAGGGCGAGAGGCGATGTTTTCCTACTGAGGTGCAACCCAACGGTCGAGAGGCAGAATAATTTGAAATTTCCAGACGCGCGCTTCGCACTGGACTGTTTTTCTCTTTCTCTCTGTTTCTCTCGCTTCGGTTCCGGAACGCAACGTTCCCGGGCTCTAAATGCCGAAGTTAGCCCGAAGTCCACCGGAACGGGAAAGAGATGGCTGACGCTAGAGCGAAATAGCAAATTTGAATTTTGAACCTGAGGAAATTCCGCCTGTTGCTGCTCGAAAACCACGGTTGGAAGCGTTTGGGTCGTAACTCGAAGCGTTTGGGTTGTAAGTGGAAGCGTTTTCGAAACCTGTTGCACGCGCAATTTTGTTTATATTGCCGTCGCACTCTGGCACTGGCAACCGGCAGCGTTTGAGAGAGTGAGACAACCGGCTGCACGGTCGCAACGCTAGCTGAGGTTGACTGAAAAGTTTGCACGGGAAACAAATCGAATTTTGGGGCAAATGATTTGAATACAGTATTCATATTAATTTACTCTGCGAACGTTAAAATGCTATCAGTGGCTAAAAATTCCCAAAACAGCAGCATCAAACAGTGAGATAAGATATCGAGCTGAAAAAGAACTTTCATGATTGAAATCAGGCGCATGTTTCGCCAAATGTATCGGCAAGTCACTAAATAAATTATTTCTCGTGCATTTTTGGCCACATTCCACAACCGTAGGGGGCACCAGCAATGAGTGGCGATAGGGCACAGAAAGCGTCGTGCTCGCGTTGCTTCCGGCATCTTCCGGGAACAGATAAGGACATTCCCCCACCGGATGGTCCTTTTTCTTTCGATAAAGCAATGGTGCGGCGCAGAGTTTCGTTTCTATGTTTTCTCTTTTAATATAGATGCAATTCTCACTCCTCTCGTCCAATTCGGTGTGTTATCGGCGTGCTTCTTGTCACACGTGTTGTCTCCCATTGAGGATCAAAATAAATATAAAATATCCTTTTCCGACTAACACAGAATCGAACACGAACAGAACACGGCAGTACGAAAGCACTTTAATCACATACACATTACACTCCGACTGCCGTTGGATTCTCTAATGGGGTGAACTCTAAACGGTTCCATCTGTTGGCGTTCCAAGCTGCGAGAAGCTCACGAAACGAAGTTGAAGCCTGTGTAACGTTACTAAACGCGTGTTGCTAAAAATGCATAAAATAGCTCATCTGATCTTACTTTCGTTCCGTTTTCCCCGTACAACCTTGCTGACTCTTAATACATGCACTTCGGCACGGAACCCAGGTGCCGCCAGCTGCTGCAAATGCCTGCCGATACTACTGTTCCTCGGACTCGCTCGCTTTTGAGTATATTGTGACAAACTAACAGTGACATATTAGGTAATAGAAAACTTAATGGGCAAAGCAACACTCATACAAAATCATCACAAAATTACAGGAAAAGATACACACGTACGCACACGAGCTGTAGTAGATCGTAGAACGGGGGCCTACGATCGCGTCAGGTAACCCAGCTGGTGCCACTGGAGCGTTTCCCGGCGCAGATCAATCTCCGCCAGCGGTAGCTCGAACCCACCGAGGAATGCATTCTCCTGGAGCGAATCGTGGGACCAGATCGTTACGTGCAACACCTTCTTCTGGATGAACTCGATCGGCAATCGGTACTCCAACTACATTGGGTGGACAGACAGAACGAACGTTCAGTGGATGGCCTCGGACGGTGGATCCGTTTTGCTTACCGTCTCCATAAAGCTAGGATTGCAGTTCTTCCGGACGACTTTGGTTTTGCGTTTGGTCGCCTTCGTGCCGTCCGGCTTGAGATAAACCTTGACGTACGTGTTCGGGGGCTGGCCGCTCGGGGTCGTTGGCAGCGACAGCGCGTGATGTATCATCACGATCAGCGTGTCCCGGTGGTACTGCAGTGAAATCTTTATCTTGCCGCCGAGCTGCGGCGGCTGACTGGCTTCGATCGCGGCCGGATTACCTGAAATGGGACAGTTAGCGTTTTGCGAACGAAGGCCGAAGATTTTGGGCCCCCCCTTGTTTACCTTTCACCTTGGCCGCGTGTATGTCGGCCTCCTGTTGGTCGCGCAGCAGCGGATGGAAGAACGTATAAACTAGATCGGAATGTGCAATTTCATCTGCCGAATTGAAGAGCGAGATGAGAAACTGGCGTATCTCTGGAAGACGACGTTCGGCAACGACCTTGACGTTCGAGCGGCCCACGTGAATGCCGGACGGCAAGCTGTGTAAGATAAGGCAAGAGGTCAGCAACCATCATTGGGTAATTCATCGCGCACTCAAAAGCCGACGGAATCAATTGGATAAAGGAACAAACAGTTCAAAAAACAGATATTGTTTATTGCCCTCTGGAACCCGGATTCCGGCCACGAAGGACGAGCACGACAGTGGATGGGGCTCGTGGTGGCGTTAGGGTAGCAGTAAAACAGTTAGCTCAATTGTTGCCTCAGATAACGGCGCAATAGGTGCTTGTGGCCAAAGTCACGACGAAGCGAACCCGAAAGAAGCGGTGTTGATGTAACGCCAATTGCTGTGGATCATTGTAGCGATCGTCGATGAATGTAGGGTCCCGTAGACAAAACGGAGTCTTGAAGGATAAATATGTGGACAGCCCTTGACTTTTTCCTCCAAACAATTGGAACAAATGACCGAGGGAAAAAAACCATCAAATACGTGTTTGCGTATGCGTTATCTTTGAAAACAAAACCCCCAGCACCGTCGCACCCCCCGGGTGCCATCCGGCGCAATATCGCCCTCGCATTTACAGCACACACACTTGGCACATTTGGCTGTCGTTTCATTGGTCGCTCCGGTTGTGATAAGATATCAAACGGGCGATCGACCATCAAATCACTTTCAGCCGACAATCGACGCCACCTGAGTCGTTACCATTATCAGTCACCGAGTCACCAAGAGCTCCGTGGCCATTTCGGAACCAGTCATCAACCGTCAGCCGCTTCCAGTGGTCAGCTAGAGTGGCGCTACAGAAGAAGAAGACAGTGCCCTTGTCAATCGTGTCCAGAAGACTGCTGATTCAGCACAGAAAATGGGAATTAAGTTACGATGGTTCCGTCGAAGGATCACCTTCGAGGGGAACCCACCGGCACCGGAAAGGAGCAACCGTCGCAAGGAGGTAAGCTGCGGCGATGATGGCCGTCGGGTTGTTGGAACAACCGTTAACGTTAAGCCTTTTCCAAACAGACCGCAAGTGGCACCGTAACGGGAGTGTATCGACACAGTACCCACTTTGAGGGCTTCGTAGAGCCGGTCCGATCGTCCTACTGGGAACCACCGCCACAAGCGATCGCACGTGCCAGTAAGTTTCCTGCCAGCATGGCTTCGAAAGCTGACGGCCATTGACCATTCACGTCCCCCAACAGCTTTCCGGCCAAGCAATCCCTCGGCGGGAACCAGCAACAGTCCGTCCGCCCGATCGGAGAACGATGGCCGATCGGTGACGAGGAGAAGCGTGGCAGCAACGCCCACACCACCGCCACCGAAAATCCCCGCGACCATCTCCTCCGTTAGCCGAGCGCCGGTCTATGTTTCCGCTTCACCATCGGCCGGTGATAGGAAGTCCGATAAGATAGAGCGAACGAGTGTGACCACATTGAGCAACGGTCGACACCTTGAGACGCCACCCGAACCTTCTTACTCTCCACCGCAACCGCCGGTTAGGCGCGGACTGGCAAAGGCAAGGTCCGAGGCCACTATAGCGCCCAGCGTACCACCGACGCCGCCAGCGGTGTACACCGAAGCGCACAGTGCAGCGGCACGACCTTCGGACGAGTCAGAAAGTTCCGATATCTACGGGTACGTGTCGCGCCCAGCCACCCAGTTCTTGGCGGCACAGTCTGTGGAGGTACTGACCACGGACCACCCCGTCCGAGAAGCTTCGCCGCGTGTTCTGCCGATTCCGCGAACCAGAAGCGCCACGAGCTTACCGCTTAGCCGGGCGTCAAGTCCTTCGCTATCCTCTTCATCACTGTCCTCTATGAGCCCCGAGCCAGAGTTTGACCAGGCCAGAGCGCCGAGGTCTTCCGATGAACCGTCAGCAACGGAATCAGCGAACGACTCCTTCCAGACCTTCTTCGAACGCGTCAAAATGCGGCCTGCCAGCAGCAGTAACAACAGTCCGCCGGCCGAAAGGGTGGCGGAAAGGGCGGCGGAAAGTCCACCAACGTCACCACCACCTCAACGGGAACCGGTGCTAGTGGTTTCTAGTGTTCCAACGCCACCATTACCCGCCTCACCGCCGCAACCGAAGTCGATCCTCAAAAAGCGAGCTCCGGCGCCACCACCGGCACCATCCGACAGCCCGGCCGCGGTAGAAACCGTCACGTCTGAGGGTTCGCTTTACACATTCCAAGTTCCAACACCACCACCGCGAACGACCCGAAAGAACGATGCGTCGAACGATTCGTCGCCGACGGACTCTCCGCAGTTCGAGGAAATCGAGCTCCCGAACCGAAACGCGAAGAAGGACACTCCGGAACCTACTGCGGATGATGACGATGATGAGGGCTTCAACTGGGATTTTGTGCAGCGACATCGCTCAAACATTAACCAGACGGTGGCCGCCCAAACACAGATCGATCCGGAGGTTCTGCGGAACGCACCGGCCGCACTCCGACAACCGCAAGCCAACGGTACCGTGGCGCAGCGAAATCCAGCCGAACCCGTCGCCCAACCCCGGACACTTCGAGGGATGCGCAATCAGCGAGCACGTCCACAGGAGTCATCCCGCGACTGGGCGGCTGACGTGACACAGCCAGAGCCAGTGACCCGGGCGCGTGCCAGTGACTCAAACGTTTCGGAAACATCCGCTTAGACAGCGCGACAACTCATAGATTAGCACGTGGGACGAGATTTGTAGGAGAGTTTCGTTGGAACGTAATAAAGAAGCTCAAAGTACACGGTCGAAACCGGCGACTAATCAGTTCGAAGGATTTAGCATCTTAAGACCCCACCACGGATGAGTGTGACTAAAATGCCGGGAACCGTAGCCATGACGGGGCACAAAGTGAGTCAGAGCAAAAGGAAAAAGATAGCCCCCGCGGTATCCTGTTATCAAATTATCAGCGATGGCATCTGCAAGCGGTGACGTCATGCCGCCGGAATTCGCAGTAGGGCTTTTGTTGATAGAGAAACACCAGCATTTTCGCCACCTGGCTTACCTGTGCAGTTTGGCTAGCGGAAAGTGCAGGCATAGCTTCTGGTGGAACTCGCAAAACTCCTTGTACGAGCGAAACAGATACGCCGGATCCGGCTGATTCTGGCGCGTCACCTTCAGAATGTAGGTGTAATACTTTTCCTGGTCGTAGCGCTTCTGGAACCCGTGCACCGTGACGGACTTCAGCCGCCCATCCTGTGCCATGCTGTGCCAATGGGGAGAAAGATCAATCCGTTAGACCGTTAGCCGACTCTGCTACCGGATCCTGCACCCGTTTACTCACGTGTAAACCCTCGGTATGAAGCTCAGCAGTTCGCCGCCGTCGTCGGCCGCTTCGGCCGTGAACTTCATCTGGGCGATGTTGTGCAGGAAGAAGTTGAACTGTGTGAACCACGACTTGAGCGAGATGTGGATCATCTTCGCGAATGTGGCCGCCGCTTCCGGGTTCGATTGACCCGGCAGCAGCGCATTGCGCACGTAGTTCACCGCCTCGACCGTGACCCCCGGGATGCCGGAGGTGGTCATGAGGGCGAACATGTGCAGCAGCAGGTCACCGTGGCGGCGCACGATGTTGAACGCCGTACAGCACAGATCGACGAACTGGTGGAACTTGGCCGATGGTCGATCACCACCGTTTATCACATACGCCATGTCGGACGTCAGCACGAAAGGCGTTCGATCACTGCGGAAGAAGAGCGAACGGTTACTTTCGGGGCCAACCCGCTGATTCCCTCCCTCCCGCTGTCTTACCGTTTAAAATTACCAAACATCTGCGCATCGCCCAGGAACTTCCCGAAGTCGATGTGGAACAGGTGGCCGGAGGTTTTGAGCATAATGTTATCGTTATGCCTATCACAAATGCCGAGTATGTAGGTCGCGACCGAGTAGCCGGCGCACGAGCGCGTAAAGTTCTCGACCGCCCGCTGGTACTCGAGCTGGCTCGGGTTCTGCTTCGCCAGCCACTCGGCGATCGACTTGTCCTTGAACGAACCCGTCACGCCCCACTCGACCTGGATCTTGCGCAGCGTTTCCGAATCCGACACCAGCTCGATCATGCCCCGCTTGTACGCCGTCGGCACACAGTTGAAGGTGACCATCTTCAGATCGAGACCCTCCCGGAGCCACATCTTGTCCATGATGCGCACCATCTGTATCGTGAGGCTGTCCTGCTGCAGATCGTCGCCCGCTTTGAAGATCGCCGGCACCGTCACCCGGTCGGGCCCGCAGAAGTTGATCTTCAGCGGGAGCGTGTTAGAGTTGAAGTAGTTGCAGCTCCGCACGATCACTCCCGTCACCTCGGCGCCCGGTTCCAGCGGAAGCACCGTCGGATTATCGATCAACATCTGGTTGACTGACTCGAGACCCTGCTTGAGGGTGCTCACGCGGTGCGATTCCTTCGCCAGCTTCACACTCTGCGCCACCTCGCCCAACCGGCGACACATCATGTTCTGCGAGAGGAACCGCGCCGTTAGCTTCTCCCCACAGATGGCCAGCAGCGATCGGAGCATCAACTGATTGCGCCGATGGTAGCGTGCCTGATTCATGAGCACCTCATCGCACGCCGCAATAGCTCCGGCCCCGGTGTCGAGCATGTTTTGGGGCGCCTCACCCGGCAAGCTGTGGACCAGCAACCAGTACAGGTGGTGAGCGATGCGCGGTGATTCGAGCGACTTGCTCAGAAGAAGCATCGCCAGAGGGGAACCTTCGTACGTGTCGTGCTTCAGGGCTTGCAGGAGCTGCGGCAGATAGTCGCCAAACTCATCGTTGGCCATCGTCGAGATCCACTCGACGGCCTGGCGACGCACCTCGAGATCCGGATAGCGCGGAAGCAGCAGCTCTAGGGCCTGCACCGGGCTGAGCGTGGTCCAGGATTTTAGCAGCGCGTGAAGATCGGCTAAACACGCATAGTCCCAGCTGTGCGCGGCGTGCAGGATCTTCGGAAGGGCGTGCGGGAACGCGTGTAGGTAGTGGCGCTTCTCCCATAGGACCTCCCGCTTCTCGAGCTTATCGGGCGAGTAACCCTGTTCGGCCGTGTCGATCAATTCCTGCTGCAGATTGCGATCGAGACTGTGAAAGTCGAGCTGCACCACGGGCGGTAGGTTGCGGATCGGTTCCGGAAACACGACCGCCCCACCGTAGCTAGGGATCTCTATCCCCAAGATGGGGAAACTGCCCCCGATCGGGTACGTGCCCTTCGAGGGGGCCGGTCCAAAGTATTTATCCGTCGTCGGGGGCCACATCGGCAGCAGGTACGATCCTTGAATCATCTTCCGTTCGAAGTCGAAAAACTGCAACGAACACCAACCGAGCTCAACCTTTGTCACGCGCCCCCCCGGGCCACCATCACCGTTTCCCAGCACCTGCGATCCACCATCCTCGGTTCCACTCACACCTTCCCCACTGCCACTGCCGTCCACCGGTTCGCGGATGCACCCGTAAAGCACGAGCACGAGGCGGGCTTCGCGCGGCAGCGTACAGACCGGATTGCGGAACATGATCCACGAAGCGAACGTTAGCCGCGGATAGATCCCGGACAGTTCGTTCGAGCACTGCACAACGTACGGTTCGCTGATGTAGCGCGCCCCATGATAGATCTGCACGCCCAGGTTGTACTCATCGTGCCGCCAGTGGATGGGCGGACGGTGCAAACACGACACGTTCACCATCACCGACTGCGAGATGTTGCAGATCGAGATCGGATTGGCGCTGTACTCGGGCACGTTGACACAGAAATTGACACGAAACGCTTGCACGTAGATTTCCAGCAAACTCTGGATCGCGTTCCGAACTTCGTTGCAACGATAGCGCACCTGCTCGGCGACGGTGCGCGGCCGCAGCTTCACTTCCGCGTAATCACCACTTTCCGAGACGATCGCCAGGCTCCCGTTGCTATACTCGGCCTGGCCGCCATCACCGTAGCTGTACACCGTTTGTCCATGATCACAGCACGACCGCAGATCGTCGATCGCTTTCGCAATTTCGAGTGTATCGAGTGGCCCGAGAAGGTTACAGATTGCCTTCACTGCCTGTATCACACCGGAACAGGTTAGAATGGTGCGCCCTGAGGGGCCATCATCGGCTGACGACTGTAGCTTCTCGATCTCTGCCTCGAGTGTCTCGAGCAGGATCATCAGGTCGTCGTAGCCGATCGCGTTCGAAGACTCCTTCGGTAGCAGATGCTCATGGCGTATCTCCGCATCCTGTGCATCGTCCTGGGCAGTCCTGCCGATCGCCTTCATCGTCCGGGCGGTCTTCGGAACAAATCCAAGCTGAACGTCGTGCTCGAGCTTAATGCTATCGTGCACGCACTGTAACTGATTGAGGCGCGACCGCACGCCGAGTATCTCCTGGATGCCGATCGCCTTCAGCAGGTAATCACTGACCGTGTGACGGACTTGGCCCTCGAGTGCACAGTACACCTGGGCAATCACGTGCTCCACCGTTGTCGTAATATCACAGGTAAACGGGATCGGCACACCGTACCCCTCGATCTGACCCTTTGGCTGCTGCGGGCCGGTATTCACGAAGCAGTCTAAGGCCGGATGCACCAATAGCTTGATGCTGGTGCCTTCCGGGTAGCGGTTCTCAAACTCAGCCGCCACCACGTGGCCCACGTTCGTGTGCGGATCATCGTGACGGAATTGTCCTGCGGAAGACAGAATCGGGAGATAATGATGGAGCGATCGGATGGTGTTGGCCGTGGGGCCACTAACCTCTCAGCTGTTTCACCGAGTTGTAGAAGGCAAGCAGTTCCTTGTCGTAGGTTTTCGCCACGACCACGTTCTCGTACAGCTTGTACGGTGTCATGCGCCGTTCGGTTGTGCCCACCGCGGGTTTCCGCTGCATGATTTCATAGTGCGGTTGCTCGGCCGGAACACCTCGCAGCATCGAGTGATAGAAGCTTTCGCCCGAATTGCGAGGGGGCAACGGTGGTGGTTCCCCAGTGCCCTCGGCTAAGGAGGGCATGGAGGTCGCTTCCACCGCAGCGGTCCACCCGTAGGAACAGAGTGAAACGGAACCGGGTGTCCCAGGCGGAAGGACGCCACCGATCGCACCGTACAGAGATTGGGAAGGCGACAGCGGTGTGGCCGTTTTGTCCGACAGTGACCGATTGACGACGGCATCGTACACCGGATCCGAGTACTGCGTACCGCCGCTGTAGATGTAATCGAACGGATCGTAGTCCTCGTAGTACGTCGAGGCGTTATCATCGCCTGAAAAAGTTACGCGATCACCGTCAGTGGAAAGAAAATAAAGAAAATAGATGAATGGCCGCAGACCGGTGCCGTGATCTTCCACCAACCAAACCACACCCCACCTTGGCTACCCGAACGAACGAAGTTCAGACCACTGGACGGCGGTTTTCGCCTGCGGAACAGTCTCATCGCAGGACGACAAGGCCACGGACTGTGAAGGCTTCTTTACATTTGCCACAACGGTTCAAACAAAACGAATAAAATACTTAGCTCTTTCTCTCGTTTACACTCTCTGTTTCTACTTTATTGAACATTTTGAGGTGGCCATTAACGGGCATGGGCGTAACGTTTGTCGTTTGTACACTAAACACTATCTTTAAGCCAGCAAATGTTGAAGCGCGCACCAGTTTTGAGCACCATTTTTAAGGTTGAGCTTGCGGAGGGTTGGCATCAAGCTCCTGGAAACCCCCGGACAGAAGGCACTTCAACGGACGTTTAGGTGGCCGCACTCGGACAGTCTATATCTTTCGCGCCATTATTCGAATGCTCCTCACACATCAAGGCAACGGTAATGTTTAATGCTCACGTTGAACCAAAGTAGTACACCAACTGTGGCCACTTCGGAACTCCTTCCTTAATCAATTGCGTTTCTCTACCAGTGTTTGTGCGTTTCGTAAGAAACAAAAACAAGCAAAATGTATTGACGATAGCGAAAGATAAGACACTAATCACCGATAAGATTGAACCAAAAAAACTACTACAACCTAAACAGATAGGTGAATGCCACAAGGGGTTTCTGGTCATAATAAACACGTATTAGTGTGTGTTCGGTAATTCACCAATAGAGAGAACAATCTTTCCAGGAAAGGTCAGTGATTGTAAACGAGGGAATTTTCGCGACGTCCAAATGGTGCAGAGACGTTTTTGAGCAAATCCTACACTAACGGAGAATTAATAT
This sequence comes from Anopheles bellator, assembly GCF_943735745.2. Lineage (NCBI taxonomy): Eukaryota > Metazoa > Arthropoda > Insecta > Diptera > Culicidae > Anopheles > Anopheles bellator. The sequence continues at coordinate 10,156,704 of NC_071285.1, read as the reverse complement.
GGCCGTAAAAAGCTTTTTATGAAAGTAATAAAAACTAATAATAGCAAAGAGTGTTATTCGAAGGCCAGGAACACGGAGCTAAGGAACGCTACTCTTAGACCCCACAAAGGTGGCCCAAAAGGGAGTCTAGTAACAGAAACAGACCATCCACGATAATGCCGCGGACCTACTGAGAGTAATTCTTTAAGAGGTCGCAACGAGACTTCCCCCATTATCGTTGCTTAAGGAAGCGCCTGAATGGATGAAGTAATTAGTCGTAGCGCCGATTTGTCAGATTCGCGCGGCCTTGATAGCGAACATCGGTTGAGGAACATCGCCCACACACAAGACCGCCGCACAGTGCACCATAAACAGGAAGGCGCGGCCCCGGTATCGGGTGCCAGCTACACAGCTGCTAAACGGCAGCCGTGACGTAGCGTGCGACGTGCTTCTCCAAACCGCGTAGGCCGCGAAGCTAATTAAACATTCTGCTCTTCAACTTCTCTTCTTTAACGATGTTCCTTTCGAGGCAGCGCAGGTTGAAACAAAGTAACCATTTGTTCTAAGTACGCTCAACCTTTAAGGTTTAAAGCATGGATCTAGCATTCAGTGTCGTAAGGATAGATTGGCTCCTGCTTTGAATGCTGAATGTTTCACTGTTTTTTGTCAATACTCGTCTTGCGTAAATACTGTGTCAAGTAAATGGAAAATTTGTGAACGTAAAAAAACGGATTCATGTGAACGTATCAAAACTGCCACCACTTTGCCGTTTAACGGAAAGGAATAAATCATCCGAAAACAAGGGCTCACTCAATGGCTTACTGTGCGTTCGTTCGAGTGGTTCTATGATGGTGTTTTGTTGTAGATGTTGGTGGTGTTGGTTGTGGTGGTAGTGCTTTACCTTTGTCGTCCCCGCCGCCACTGCTGCCACTGGACGACCGATTGCCGCAGAGCAGCGGATCGAACGCCTCCAGCACGGATACGCGTGAGTTCTCCTCGTACCCGAGATCGATCAGATTTCCATCCGCAGCGACCGGGGCCGGTGGATCACTTTTCGGTCGCAGCACAACGGCCGGTTCGCGTGCCGGCGACGGTTGTCGCTGATTGGACGAAGTGGCAACGGCAAGGGTGGCCGGAGGCTGCGATAGCGAGCGTCCTGTTGCACCCAGCTTCGGCACGTGTACGAGAGCCGTTTCCGGATTGGTGACGATGATGTTGGCCGTTGGCTGATGGTGGTAAGGTGCCAACGGTGGTGCGGCCACCGAAGGTTGCGGCTGGAACGCACTGCCAACCGCCGGCGGTGTCACAAACGATCCTTGAGGTAGTACCTGAGACTGCGCTGGGAGAGGTGTATAGGTGGCGTAAGCGGGCGGCACGGTGGCAGTGGCCACCGCATACGTCGGAGGACTGTTATACAGCCGGTGAAGCTCTTCCGCTGTGAGAGGCTTTGGTTTTGCCGCTTGCTGACTATTGTAGGGCACCAGTTGCATCGAAGTGGCCGTCGCTGCATTAAACGGGCCTTGAAGGAGCGCCGGTTGAGGCTGAACGGTTGCCGGGGCCGGAAGATAAACTGCCGGATGAAACCCGTACGACGCCGAGGACATACTGAGACTGCGTTGAGTTTTAAACTGTCCCGCATCGTACATACCGCCGGCACCGGCAGAGGCAGACTGTGTGTTCAGACTGTCGAAAGAATGTGTATAAAATGAGTACTGGTCATAGGCGAACATGAAAGTCAATGGCCACTTACCGATGCATTTGATCGACCAATTCCTTGAGATTATTGTGTGCTTCTTCCCGCGGATCGGGCGGTTTCGGGACAGCACTGAACGATATGAGGTCCGCTTCGTCACGACCACTGGTTACCGGTGCCGTTCCGTTGCTGCCCGGATGATAAGCGGGTTGCTGCAGATCATTGTACAACCCAGGATTGCGACTATCACTGTGCCGTCTCGTCTGCGGTTCTCCCGTCAGCGGTGGCGTCAAAGAGCTGGATATCCCGCCACCGGTACCACAGGCCACTCGACGCTGCAGATACGCTCGGTACTCTTCGAGCGTTTGTGAAACAACCTTCGGATCTTTGGCCAGCTCCGGCGCAATCTGTCGCTGCTTGGCCCGGATCTTCTCCAGCTCGTGCGACTCCAAACTCAGAGCCATAGCGCGCTCAATGTCGGCCAGGTACTTTCTCTCCATTTCCATCTCGTTCGGATTCGTTGCCATGGTTTCCTTTTTGGAGCGTTTCTTACGTACTATATTTGTGCGTTCTGGAAATAAAAACCAAACAAACTGTTAGAGAGGACGAGGAAACAAAAATACTGCGTCGAAATTGTATCCATGAAAACCCGGTCAGGTCGATAAAGGTATGCTGCGTAACAATAGCGCAGCACGATTTTCGTCGCAGGACCCCACCACTGCGGCCTCCGCGGCTTATGCTGTGTGTGCGTGGCTGATTAGAGCGATTTGCCTTCGTGCGTTTATCTGCTAGGCCGTGGGGAATGGCGGTGCGACCGCCTTTGGTCGTCCGGTTTCCCACTTTGCTTATCAACACTCGCACGCTCGCTCCTCTTCCGACGGTCATCAATTCGCCGACATCGCGGACGTGACGAGGACGATTTGCGATTTTGTGGCACAGTGTAACCGCCGCGCCTGCTTTGTGTGCCGACGGCTACTTAGTTGATTGCTGGCGATTCATTCAAAACGGGCGCATGCTTCTTCTCACTCAACTCTCGAGTCTTTCTGTTGGCCGTTCGCTCCAGGACTTCATTGAAGAGAAAATCGAAACCGTAATTGGTCTGCAACAAGTGTTTACTCGATTGCCGTTCCGTTGCAGTTAAGTGATTCTGCGCTTTTCATTTTTACGCCGCTACATAAACACACACAGCGAAAAAGTAAACAAATGTATTCCGAGATGGCCAAGAACCCGTTCATCTCCGGAACACAAGGGCAGAAGATTATTGTCGTTTGCATGCACCGACAGCGGAACGCGGAACACACAAGGAAACGTACTGTTTCCGTTCGTTTGTTTTTATCTCCGTTTTTGTTGTTTTCTTACGCCACCACACGGCAAGGGGGCCCCACCCAAAGAATCCGCAGTGACGAACAGTTTGCATCTCTCTCATTGGCCCGTTTTTCGCAGGTTAGCCCATGCAGTGCCTCTCTTTTGCTCACGCATACGTCGGGTTCGAAGTCGAAGGCTCTGGAAGATTGAGCCCGGAATGTGCCGGGTGGTCAATAATGTTTGCGTTTTATGTTTCATGCCTTCGTATTTCTACTGCATTTGGATGCCTTGGCCATTCCGTAAGGGAAATGGACGCGTTGCGAAATTATGACTGCTGCTTCCTCTCGGTTGCAGCTTATGACGAACACACACGCATTCCCACAACCACGTATCACCGTCATCCGGAACACGCATCCGGAACGCAACCTCGTCGAGCCCGGGCCGTTAATTACCTCCGCGTCAGCTTTCTGCTGTGCGTTTTGCATTCGGCTACTGCGTTTTTCGGCTACCCAACGGTGGCGATGCTCGTCATCTTCCTGGCGAGCAACAGGTTCCGGCGGATGGGCAGGATTTGGCCGTCGTGTTGCCGTGTAACAAAACTGATAACGAACAGAAAACACGGCACGGAACGGGAGCCCCGTTGAACTTTTCCAACACGCTCTTCACTGCGATACGGGTCACGACGTTATGAGAAGAAACTGTGGAAGAAGAGAAGAAAAAAAAGAAGAAAAACTGTCATCTCCCTGTGAAAATCCTACTCCAATTCTCGCACATATTCCGATCCTGCTGAAGAGTTCCTCGTCTTTCCCACATTTATTGTTGGGAGAGTTGCATTACCAGTGAATCAAACCGCAAAATAAAAATTAAAGTACCTTTAGTAAACCTTACTCAAAGGATTCGGTATTCTATCGACGAATAGAATAAAACTTTTCCAGCAGTTGGGTTTCCTGCAGCAAGCTTTCTTGCAGTTGCCATTTGTCGAGCTGTCGAAAGCGGGTTGTTTACCTCGTCGGCCATTGGACGCTTCATCATCGGCTCGTTCACAATAAACGTTTTCCTTCTTTTTATCGAGTAAAGTCGATCTAAGAAATCCCCACGAAAAGTGAGTTCACTGCCTCCCGTTCTACACTTAATTTTGGAACAAACTTTGACGACCTCTCTCCCCGTTGTAGCATGGATTTCCAGAACCGTGCCGGCGGTAAGACCGGTGGCGGAGGCGTCGCCTCCTGGTCGGAGAGTAATCGGGATCGGCGCGAGCGACTCCGCCAGCTGGCCCTGGAAACGATCGATCTGAACAAGGATCCGTACTTCATGAAGAACCACCTCGGATCGTACGAATGTAAGCTCTGCCTAACGTTGCACAACAACGAGGGCAGCTATCTGTCGCACACGCAAGGCAAGAAGCATCAGGCCAACTTGGCGCGGCGTGCGGCCAAAGAAGCGAAGGAAGCCCCGTGGGTCATCCAGCCGGAGAAACCGAGGATCGAGCCGAAAAAGTTCGTCAAAATCGGACGACCCGGTTACCGGGTGACGAAGCAGCGCGAACCGGACAACGGCCAACAGTCGCTGCTGTTCCAGATCGATTACCCCGAGATTACCGACGGCATTGTGCCGCGGCACCGATTCATGTCGGCGTACGAGCAAAAGATCGAACCGCCAGACCGCAAGTGGCAGTACCTGTTGTTTGCCGCCGAGCCGTACGAAACGATCGCGTTCAAGGTGCCGTCCCGGGAGGTGGAAAAGACGGAGGGCAAGTTCTGGACGCACTGGAACAAAAACACGAAGCAGTTCTTCCTGCAGTTTTCCTTCAAGCTGGAGCCAAAAATTATCCCTCCACCGCCACCGAACATGCACCGGATGCCGCACCCTGGGCGGCCCATGTTCAATCCGGTTCCGCCGCCTCCGATGGGCGTCGTACCGGTGCCGGCACCACCGCACATGTAAGCGGAACTTTCGATAACCCTTAACTCTCATAAGCGAAGTTTGATTTGTGTGAATAAACTCTTCTCTCGACCATCAAATCAAAAATGGTAAAAGCACATTTTTATTGAGTTTGGTCGCCTAAACAAACATTCTCCATTATTGCCTATAATGGTCTCTTTCACGCAACCGCGATCGATTAGAAGAGAATTGATTTGCGATCTCTCCTATCGCTACAGTCGAACCTCGGTTCGAAAGACAATTTAATTTAAGTTCGTTCACAAACTTTAACCACGGAAATATTGTCAATAATCATTTTCACTGCAACTATAAACAAGAAATATTTACCTTTTATTGCATCCGAAACCCATTTTTGCGTAAAGCATTAAAATAATATATTTTAACTAAACTGCCAATTTCGAACTGCGATCGATCACCGAGGTTCGACTGTACTGTTATCAGCACGGCTAGTGTTGGCTCTTTCACGTTGCCGGGATCCTTTCCGGCCGACGATCGAGTATTGCCCTCTCGCTTCGGCAATTTATTGGGCGACCTCCTGAGTGCTCCTGGTGCCCTGGTAAAATTGTCGATTTTGTGCCGTTTCGTTCGTTGAGAGGGGAAACCCGGAAAGGTTGCCAATTTCGCCCGCAAAAATCAGAGCGTCTTATCTCGCTTTCTCTCTATGAAATAGGCCATATTTTATCACCGGCACACTTTCGTTTTATCAATACCGGCCACGCCTTCCGATGGCACTGAGTACAGTCGAGTCTTAGCTCGTACCTTCTTTAAATTAAGTTAAATGTCTTCGTAAAGATGTACAAATATTTTTCTTCTGTGCTGAACGACATCTTACTTCGCGTAGATTATCACTTACAAGCTCAATCGGGTAAGCTATTTGAAATTAAATCTAATAACAAATTAATGCTTGTTTAATCATCGAGGTTTCACTGTACGTATTGTTATCAGCGACCGATCTGCTGACCTTTTCACGCTGCAGTGATCTTGCGCGCGATCACATTCCAGAGCGCAGTGGGCTCTCTCTCGCTCATCAGATTTTGGTGCGCCCTCTTGAGTGCTCATGCTGCCCTGTTACTTTTGCTCGTTCCGGACCACGCGCAGTCGGGAAGCGAAAAATTCTTTCCGCTGCCGGCCAGAGGTGGAATACCTTCGTTCTTCCAATGTCGGCGACAAAATAATTGTTTTAAAATTATGTAGCATAATTTTATTTTGTTTTGTACATTTATTACACGAGTTCTTTCATCCAAAGTAGGAACCAGTTCTTTCTTTTCCATTTCTTTCGTTCCGCCCAAGACGAGAGGAAGAAAAACACGCAGTTATCAGCTCGGTTTTAATCATTTTTTTATGTTTATTTTTCTCATTAGTTTTATGAATAATAATAATAATGAATAATCGTAATAATATTGTTTGCTACTCATCATCATCATCCAGTATGTTTCGTTTTCATTCCATCGTTTTGCATCTTCTTTCTGCCCCGTTCTTTTCAATTGATGCTGTTATTATGGTTTTGTTTCCTTTTCGCTTCCATTTCCGCCGTTTTCTTTTACACATTTTTGTTTCGCTACTCTGCTTATGCGTTCGCCACTTTACTTTCCATCTTCACCATTTTCCACAACGGTTCGCTTCGTCCTTCGCCACCAGCAGCATTCGAGCATTGTTTTGTTGGGTCTCTATCGACTTCGGAAGAAAACGGACGATCGCGGGCAGGACACACAGGGCGAACGTCCTGCACGACCCCACCACTGCGCCGTCATTCGTTTCGCTCACTACTATTTACTTAGGGTGTAAAATTTATACAATGCCACGGACAACAACACACCACCTACGTTGCGGTCCGCCAGAGTTTTGTGACTCGTCGACCACAGACTTGGCGACTACAGGTTCGCACGAAAAAGAAAATCCTCTACAGACACACTCAAGTTTCCACTAAACATTTTCCATTCCGCTTCATGCCTCCTCCAGTCGGTTGATGTTTCCCTAAGCTTTTCCGCTTTTCCTTTTCCACTATCTCTGCTTGTTTATTCTTTCTCGCGCATTGGTTTTTTACCTTTTTAATTTCTACGACTACGACACTGTTTTTTTTTGCTTTCTCTTGTGTTTTTTGTTGTTTTTCCATCCAATCATCACGCGTTTTTTTTTGTTGTGTGAAACTGGGAAGAGATTTTTGTTTGGTTTTTTCTTTATCATTTATAGAGTGTTTCTGCTTTTGTGTGTGTGTTTGTGTTGCCTTTAGTAAGTGTCTGCGTGTCTCTGTGTACGGTTATACTGTGTTATCATTAGTTTTTGGTTTATTTACAACGTGGCGTTCTGGTGCCGGAACTCGGCCTTCGCCTCGCCTCGCAGTCGAGAGATGCAAACGGGCACGGCGCACAAAATAGGGATAAAATAGGGTGTGTCCTGGCGAGCCGATCTCCGATCTTCGCGACCATTCACGGTTTGGTTAAAAAAACGTATGCTCGCTCGCATTCGCACGCGTGCGAAGTGTGGTGTTGAGTGTTTTTTTATAGGTTTTTCCCATTTTAGCTGATGTAACGATTTTACCAATCTTCCGTTTCGTTTCTTGCGGACGTTTGCTTCGTTCACTCTCCACACTCTCTCTCCCTCTCTCTCTCTATTGCTCTCTTTCGCAGTTTTCGGGCCGCTTGTTGCCCCTTTTATGTCTTATCCTTCTACGTTCGTACGTTCACATTCTTTATTCCTAAACAGTCCTATTTACAAAGTTTTACATTCATGCGCACCTTCGGCGGCGTCGATGCCGTGTTCCAACAGCTTACACGTTACGAGTCATGGTTCGTGTATGGATTCGACTCCACCCCAGATTGACTCCCTGGTGGTGGATTGCGGTTTAACGTAGAGAGCACGTGGCCACGCGGGGATTAAAGGAACCGCCACGAAGCTATCCACTCCCTCGGCCTAAACACCTTCATCAGGGCCGGATTTTTCCTTTTTTTGATTGCACGAAATCCACTCGTCGAGTCGAGAGTCTCTCACTTTTGGGAAGAATTAAGAGGACAACCGGTTCACAAAGATTCCTTTTCGCGTCCGTCCGGGGTCTCTCTGATCGCAAGGTTTCGATATTCTACAGCTCACAGTAATTTAGTGGGTTGAGACATCCCGATATCAGCGGGCGGTGTGGCCCTACAAGATTTAAACCCACTGTGCGCTGTTGTGTCATTTGGTTTTAAACACCGTTTTTTTCCTACTATATTGCTTTTTAGAGTTTCAGCTTCCTAACCGTTCTCCTCTGCTGGCCGTTTTAGTGGTGCAATCTCACATTATCTTTTAAAGGCGCTCTGTCTTTCGCACAAACTTCGTGACCGCGGTCTAGTATTTTCTGTTAAAATCTACACAACAAATGCGTCGGTTTGCTTTTACTATTGTACAGATCCACTTCCGTTCTGTTTGTTTGTATCGTTTTTTTTTTTGCTCTACCATGGCTCTGTTTTGCTCACCTTTCTTTCTCACTCTCGGTTTGCGTGGATTCTGGGACTTTGTTCTGTTTTCCGTTTCCTAATCTGATGATTATTACGAGCGCTGCTCGCGGTTTCCGTGCCTTCTAGAGAGGTGCCGCCGGCGCAATGTATGGCAAGGTGTCTACACAAATGGATATGCTTTCGAAACACAGGATTCGGAGAGTGTGGCAACTCCATCAACGGGGCACACGGCTGCACGGTTCCATTATATCCTCTTCCCTTTGTCGCTTTAACTATTTCTAGTTCTTCAATCTGACTCGGTTTCGGTTTCTTCGGGTTATGTTACGGTTTTTTATCTTGGGTTTCTGCTCTACTTTCTTGATTTTGTTGTGTAAGAGAACTGTTTCGTTGCAGGCTTTTGCCGCTTGCAATATTCTGTTTTAAGACCTAGTGGCAACGCGCCACAATTCGCGTTTCCAAATTCGCATCCTGTCTATTGGTTTCAGGTTCTTCCCTCGCCGTTGCCACACACATGCACACTGATAAATAGTCAACTAGAGTTTACAACTGTTTGTATTGTTTCGTTTCCATCTTCGTTATTACAAATACCCTGTAAAGAGAGAAGCCTATGACCGGAAGGAAGCTGCTGCTGAGAGTGTGATGAGTGTTCGCTTCGGGCGTGTGGGTTAATGGCGATGATGTCCAGGCAAAGGAGTGTGAGGATGCATTAGTATGTGTGCGTGCGGTGCGTTTGATGATTCCCCAGTGCCCGTGCCAACCATTTGAGTAGAGAGTTTCGTGTCCTGTTCCCCACACACTGCCTGCTTATTGTGTATTTTCTATTAGTTTTTTGGTGGGTTCTGCGATACGATTTCACAACAAGGGAGACAACCGAACGAAAAAGCAGACAGGCGTCCTCGAGAGCCGCTCTGCCGCCCTATCCTCTATAAGCTGTGCTCAGCTCCTGTACAGTTCGTTTCCACCTAGGCCACGAAACGCAGCCCGGAATTGAAATAAACCCGACCCTGGCCAGGCTGGCCGGTTCTGTAATTATGGCACGACTTTCGTACAACCGATCCACTGCTGCTGCTCCTTCTCGCGCCAGGCCTACTACAAATGTGTGATTACTGAAGCCGGTGGCAGCAACAAAAACGGAAGCGTATCTTAGCCCATAGTAGTAGCCTACGTGGATTTAGCGCGCCGACCGTCCACCTCACGGGCTGCGCCTTGGGGTGTATGAGTGAGAGAGAGCATTGGTAGAAACTAAAATAACCGTTAAAAAGTACACGTGTCCCTCTTCCTATGGCACTACTGCGATGAGTTCAGCACGTGTGCCTCGTCGGCCACAACAAATCGAGTGTTTTCGCTACTTTCCCTACATCCTAGAGCTCTGCGATCTCGTCGTGCACTAGGCGTGTATGTGTGTTGTTTATGTCGTGACGCATTTGATAGGGTATTTGTGTATAGGGTGTGTCCTTTTATAGGGGGGGCCTGTCAGACTGACGCTGATTTTGATTCTACTTGATCGCGATGCCACATCCGCGCGCATCCTTCTGCCGTTGACAATGTGAGTACGACGGTCCTCGGGGTCGCGGTCACGGAAGAGAAAATAAATCCTATTTATATCACAATATCTAGAGACGCGGGCGGCGGTGTCTAGCGTCGGCTTCACGTCGTGGCCGGTGCGGTGACGGTTGGCGCCGAGGATGGCACGGTCGCCGGCACAGGGACTGCAGGGACACTGGCCGCAGCAGCCGCTGCTAACGGGGCTGACACGACCGCCGCCGATGACGTCACCGGTTGCGATGACACCGAGGACGTCGGAACCGCAGCTGCCGCAGGGGCAACCGAGGCTGCCGTCGCTGGCACCGTCAGCGGCAGGATTAGCGTCTCGTGGCGATGCTCGCGCTTCTGCTTGTGGCCAGCGGTGCCACCGGCCGCCGTCGATCCTCCGCCACTCTTTCGCCGCTTGCGCTTCGAGTCCCGCTGGAACGCCACGTTGCCCGGGTCGTCCGCCAGTTGCGGGTACTTGTGGATACTGTGAATATCGACGCCGATCCACCCGTCGACGTCACCGTGCGAGATGAGCTCCTCTTTCTCCTCCTCGGTCCAGTCACCTCGGCCCTGGAATCCGGCCGCCACCAGCTGCTTCTCCAGCTCCCAGGCCCTCTCGACCGCCCGCTTGTGTGCGTGCTTCAGAATCCGGTGCCGTTCCTGCTCCGGATCGACACCGTACTTGATGATCACCACCGCATCCGGACCGTGCAGTCGTAGCTCCTTCCCGGTCGCTCCACCGTGCTCGTTGATCTCGTGGGTCGAGATGTTAAACATTCCGCCCAAACGGCGCAGTTCCTCCGTGTCGTCGCGTAGCTTCATGATGTTGTCCTTCACGAAATAGAACACGTCCTGGTCGTGGATCGAAAAGTGCAGATCGAGGAAGTACGAGTTGTTGAACACGGATGACACCACATCCTGCACCACGCTGTTTGACCCATCGACCACGCTCACGAGAGCCCGACCGTCGATCCGCGAGATCAGCACGCCTTCGCCAAACACACCGCGCCGGTAGGCGACCCGTGGCAGCAGGTTCCTCGTTTTGAGTTCCATCTTCAGGAGCGGCTTCGGGATGAAGCCAAAGTCGGCAAACTTTTCGTCCACCTTCTCCACGATACACTGCAGCCCGGACATGACACCGAAGTCGGGTGCCAGCTGGGGCGATTTGATGAGAGCCCTCGGTCGGTAGATCATGTCGCGCGTGTAGCGCGATCCCTGCATCTTGCGCACATCGTACCCGAACAGGGTTAGCCACGAGCGGAGATCGTTCATGTAGCGACCACCGTCACCACTGGCATCGCCTTCCGGCCTCCAGTTGATCGGATCGTTGTTGTGGAACCGGTAAATGAACACATCCGTCGGGTGACGCATCTCCGTTGCCAGCTGTTCCCAAGCCGGCGTCATCCACTGACCAACGCCCGTGTCGTAGAGGCGCTTCTCCCGGTACACCAGTCGAGTGTTGGGATCGAGCAATCCACCGTGGAAGTCGATCGGTACGAATAGGCCCGGGTTGGTGTCCTTTACGATCTTTCCGAACGGTGTACGGCGAACCTCCTTCACGATGCCGCCGTTCACGTCGAACAGTGCGATCGGCGATCCGTTCTGGTCCGTCGCCACGTAGTACCGCTGGTCTCCGGTTTCGATCGCGATCAGCATGTTCCGATCGTCGTACAGCAACCTGGAAGTGCGTCCCCCAGTGCTGGCACCAGCCTTCGGGTAGTGGATGTGGGTGATCAGTTCCGGGGCGTTCAGGTTCGCGTAGAAGTACTGCGTCACGTTGCCCTTCTCGTCGTGGCACGCCACCAGTCGGCCCCGGTCGTCGTAGAAGTACCACGTCTGGAAACGATCGCGCTCCATCGCGTGGATCAGCTGGCCACGGTTGTTGTATCGGTACTTCTGCTCCCCCCGGCGCACCACATACCCGCGGGCGTCGTAGCTGTTGAACTCCACGTCCCCAACCTGCACCACCCGGTCACCGGTATCGTATCCGAGGTTCGTCTTGTCACCCTGTTCCAGGATGCCGATAATGTTGCCGTTCTCATCGTACACGTACTTCCAGCTGTTCGTACCGACCACCTCCATCACGTGGCCGTCCGCATTGTAGTTCACTTTGTCCAGCGAGGTCACCCGGCCCACCATCACCTTGTGTGTTTTGATGCGATTCCGCAGATCGTAGTCCAGCTCGAGCCGGTAAACGTCGAACGACTTGATGTTGATCAGGACGCTCTTCACCCGCCCGTGCTCGTCAAAGTCGGTGATCGTGAAGAACTGCTTCGAGGTGTCCTGGACGACCGTCCGGTTGAATGCGTTCCGTGTGATCCGCAGATCACTCACAGCGTCCAGTGTTCCCTGCGCAGGCCCGTACTTGAAGCGCACGATCGGCAACTCCCGACCACTGATATCCATCTCTATTCCGCTGAGCCGTGCGTTTCCATCGTACTGATACTTGAAGTGAGCCGATGCGAGGCCACTCTTCGATCCAAACTTGAGCTTCTCGTCCTTTAGCACTCCGGCGTGATAGCGGAACTCTCGCCGCAACTCAAACCCAGGCTCCAGCACTTCGACCTGCTTCACCAGACTGGTGCTCTCCTGGTAGGTGTACTGCGTGGACGACAGACCCGCCAACACGGTCTCGAGCCGTCCGGCAGCATCGTGCACGAACGCCACCTTCCCACTCTGGTGCGGGTGTATCTTGGCCAGTATCTGTCCCTCGTCGTTGTACAGAATCTCGAACGGGTGCCGGTTGATGGGCGAGAAGTACTGATACTTGAAGAACCCGAGCGACGTCTGAAGCGAGAACGCATGAATGTGACCCCTCGGGGTGGTCAGCGATTGCAGAGCCCCAGCATCATCGTACTGCAGCAGATAGTCCGAACGGCGTGGTGTCGTCACCTTCAGCGGCAGGCTACTAAACGTATCCTTGAACGCGTACACGATCGAGCTCCCGTCCCCGTACTTGATCTCATTCAGCCGCCCAGCCCGATCGAACGTGTACTCCTCGCGCAGGTTGCCCCACTTCCACGACGTAAGCCGTCCGAACCGATCGTACTCGAGGTCCACGTCGGCGTACTCCCCGGACTGGGGCCGATAGGCGATCGGCCGTGCCGATTTGTCGTACGTCACGTTCAGTAGTTCCGTCTTATCGTCGACCGAAACCGTAATCGACGAGGTGTCCTTCTCGTACTCGAACGTCAGCAGATTCTCGCCATTAACCCGAAGCTTCCGTCCGACCTGGGTTAGCGTCCGGGCGTTCTTCCCTCGCACCGGCACGTGGCGGATAAAGTAGCGCCACTCGAACCGATTCGACAGATCCCCATTGATCTCGGTACGCTGCTTCGACGGCACCGGATAGCTTTCACCGAGCAGTGGATCCAGTTCGGCCAGCAACACATAAGGGACGGATTCGACCGATACGGTGTTACCCCACGGTGACACACTGGTGGTGCCCCCATCCAGCTGGACGGTCGTCTTCGTGGCCGCCTCACCAACCCGCGACACAACGGAAGTACCCTGGATCAGCATCGAGACCTCGCGTTGTGCATTCTCCGTCACCTTCACGGTCGCTCCCTGCACGCTCAGGTCGAACGTTAGATCGATCACCTTGCCGGTTGGCGTAACGGCCGACGTAAGCCGCCCAAACTCGTCGTAGTTGTACACGTACGAACGGCCCGTCGAATCGAGTTTCGTCTTCAGCAACCCCGTCGCACCGTGGTACTCAAAAGTCACGTTGTAGTTGTCCGGTGTGTTCAGTTCGTGCAGCATCTTCATGCGCGTCATACGCAGCCGACACTTTTGGCCCTTCGTGTTCTCGATCGAGTTCACCTGGGCGGTGTAATCGCGCAGCAGGAACACTTTGTTACCGGCCGCATCCGTCACCGTGCTCAGCTTGCCGTTCGAAGTGTTCACGTTGTACAGGAAGCTATAAACCGTCTCCCCGGTCATAATGTTCCGCGTGGCGATATGTTGCCCGAACCGATTGAACACGTAGATCTCCTGTGCACTTGGGGCGTAAATTTCATACTCCTTCGAGGTGCCCGCTTCCGGTAGGCTCGAAATCACCGACCGGATCCGGTAGTTTGCCTGATCAGCGATGTGCACGTGCCCGTCCGGAGTGACCGTGATGGCGGAGATCGTGTTAAACTTCGCACTGATCGCCAGATAGTGGTCCGCTTCGTAGCAATCACAGCCCCGCTCCAGGCAGTTACACTTCGATTCGGCCCCGGCGTACGCCGTGATCTTCCCGTCCGTTCCGATCACACGGATGCGGTTGATACGCTGCGAGTCACTCTCCGCGACGTAGAGGTCACCGGAAGGAGCGAACGCAATGCTCTGCGGCATCACGAGCGTGGCGTGGATCGCGAGGTCCGTGTCGTAGGTCAGCGAGGCAGCAGTGGTCAGTGCGGCCGTGCCTCCGGTGGTCGTTGCACCACCTCCCGCTCCGGTCGCGCAGTGCATGGGGCGTCCGGCGATGACTCGAACCCGCCCATCCGGCGTCATCCGTAGAATCATGTGATCGTCGATGATGTGGAGCGTATCGTCAAGCGGATTAATCGTTAGCTCCGTCGGCCAACGCAGGTGCATCTCCTCGATCTTGAGCGTTCCCTCGCACGGTACCGGCTTCCAGTGGGACTTGTGCATGTGATTCCCGATCAGTGTGCTGATCACTCCCTCGCGGTCCACCATCCGGATGTTGGTGCCGTCGGCAAAGTACAGCACGTTGTCCGAAGAGATCGCAACACCCTTCGGGTACGCGAGCTTCGCGTCCCGGGCGAGTCCACCATCCCCGCAGTGTGCTTCATCACCCGGTAGACACCGTTCGCCGCTACCCACCACCGGTTCCCAGTTGTGTTCCGGATCGTGCGTTTCGTCCTTGTTGCGCACCTTGATGATCTGGTGCGACTCCGGGTCCGACACGTACAGCGCACCATCGAGCGGACTCAGCGCCATGTGGTAACGGTACGAGACGCGCGTCGCGTTCAGCTTCACCACCGTCTTGACCGTGCCATCGATCAGGATCCGGCGGATGTAGTTAAAGTCCCCGACGTATAGACTACCGTCCGGGGCTGCGGCCAGCGCTACTGGCGCCAGGAGACGCTGCTTGGCCGCGATCCCATTACAATCGCCACACTCGAGTGCCCGCTGATGCCCGTCACCCATCGCCGTCAGGATCACGCGTGGTTTGTGCTTCAGGTAGATGTTCGATCCGTCACCCTTCTGCAGGATGCCCTCGTGGAAGTTGTACCGGTGGTGGATGTCCAGGTTCCAGCCGCCGACCTCCGAGATGCTCATGTCGTGCCCGCTCAGCTTCGTCGTCTGCACGTCCCAGATCGTCTCCTTGCAGTCGGTGTACTGGTAGCCGACCTTTACGACCGCCGTCGTGATGCCGTAAACCCGCTGCCGGTAGATGTTGAGTCGGTTCCACGAGTACGTAAACTTGATGCCCGGGTCGGCCTCAAACACCCGTTCGAACAGGATACCCTCGATGGTGATGCGTAGGTAGATCAGTTTCAGCGCGGCCGGGATCGTGTCGGGCGTGAGCTGGAGTTTGATCGTCGACAGGTAGCCGGCGGCCCGTGAGCTATGGTACACAAGGTTCAGCCCGGTGCCGGGGATGGCCAGCGACTCCTGGATGACCTGTGATTCCGCCAGGATAGCGCTCCGATCGGGGCAGGCACCCTGGAAGCCGTGTTTCCAGGTCGCCAGCACAACCGGCTTCATGAGGTCGTAGTCATGCGAGAAGCACGTATGCGGTGGCCCGTGATGTGACTTATCGTCCGACGTTGACATTACGACCGTGTCGATGATGACCACCTCGTTCCAGGGGACCTGCACGATGCGTGTCTGCGGACGGAACGGCGAGCGCCCGAACTGGAGCGTAATGGCGCCGCCTCCGTTGACCATCAGATCGAACCAACCGTCATCGCGGGTCAGCGTGAATCCTTCCAGTGGCGTCGAGGTGCTCACCCGGACCCCGACCAGGCCCATGTTGAGTGAGGTCACCACACGGCCTCGGATGACCGCCGAACGGCTGGTGGGGGGAAAAAACGGATGCGGATTAGTAAAGCACGGCAGTTGGAAAGCCAGGGACCTCCACGGAAAGAGGTCTTTCAGGCTCTTGAGGACGTCTCGTCGCGGTTCTTTCGAGTACACTACTGGCATGAATGCTGTTCGGAAAACACTTCTTACAATTAGTTTCACAACGGACAAACAGTTGAGAGTGTGTACTGAGGGAAGCTGGGAAACAGTTGCGTATGGTGGGTTTGGGAATCGGGGGGAGATGCAGAAACCAATACTAGACTCTCCTGCGGAACAGAAAATGGAACTGTAACCGAAAAACGCTACACCCCTCTTAAGCCGATAATTTAATAACCAAAGCCGCGAACTACATTATTGTCCTCGATCGTACTACAGCCGGACATGTCCGTGTGCTTGTGTGTGCGCAAGGGCATTAAATTTTACTGCAAACATGGCCCACTGACCACCCTTAATTTAGTGCAACGACGACGACAACATTCATGCCGCATGTGGTCCGATTTTTTGGTCCATTTCCCTGGCACACCCGGCAGGGCCAATGCATCCCGTGGAGCTGCCAGCAAGCATACCGTCCAAAAAACACGCAACAAAAATTGCGTGACCTCGTTGTTGTTCGGGACCGCCTGGTTTTTCCGCCTGACCGGGGTCGTTGCTGGTGCGCTGTGATGAATTTTTCGGTTATGAAGGCCACAGGACCTCCTCCTGTGTGTGTCCATTGGACGAAAACACGTCCACTTGGTCGAACGGCGAAAGCTGTGGTTTCTACACACCATTAAAAATTTCCACATGAATAGACCTCGAGGCCCCGGAAACTGGGAACCGGGACCCGGACATCCGTCGCTCGAGAGCGACATCGGGTGATTGATCATATTTTATTCACACATACACACGCGCGTGTACGCACACGTACGACGCAGATCGACAACAATTGGGTTACGAGACTATCGGGACCACAGGTCCACAGGTCTCGGCCGGACCCGTGTGCCTGTGTCCAGCACCACCCACTGTTACGGTGATTGCCATACTCCGTAGCCCGAAAACCATTGGCCAAACAAACAAGCACAAAAAACCCACGGAGCCAGTCCCGTGTATCGGATGGCCCACGGCGCCTTTGACAGGTCCTGCGCGCCATTTTTTTCTTTCATTCAGACATTTAATTACCCAGCAATGTACTCTGAAAATTGAGATACAATTTTTATCAGCTTTTGTAACGGACAAGCACACACACAATCACACGCATTGACACGATCGATTTGTATACAGAAACAGATACTAAACAAAAAGGATATAGCAAATGGTCTAGAACGAACACAAAAGTTATCTAAAAGTAATAAAATAAAAAGAGAAACGAGTTTCTAAGACCCAACGAAAGAGTAAAACTAAAAGAGTGGCCACAGCCTCTATCAGAGAGAGCGAGAAACAGAGAAGGAAACAAAAACGGAACATCTCGATATCACGGTACACAAAACTAAAGAGATAAACGGAGGAGGCACGTGGTGGTTGACGTGGTGGGTTTTCGGTGGGTGGCAGTGGTGAGGACAGGCAGCGAGGAACGGGGATGAACGGGTGATGGTGGCTAACGAACAAGGATTTGGGGATGATTTGGGGTTGGTTGGTTGATTGCAAGCCGCGCTACGGATACGCGAGAAGCAGCGAGAGATAGATGACATGGGTGGATGTGTACGGCGGAGGACCGTTTCGCAGGACCTCCTTTCGTGGGTCTCCGCCAAGGAACATGGGATGGGCGGTGTATTTTGGTGTGGTATGGAGGGAGCAACTATTCCGCAACTTTTGGCTTTACTTTACTCGGTTCTCACTCGGTTCTTTCGGGCTCTAGTATTTTACGCGTTAGTTAGTTGTTAGTTTGTTGTTAGCGTGTTTTGCATTCCTGCGTGGTACTTTTTCAAAGAACTTTGTTTGCAAACGAACTTTCCTCGCGAACCACAACCAGCGTCGGCCTCTTTTCGGCCTCTGTCTTACCTTGCGTTAAAATGATTCCAAAAAACGCTGCACATTCACCGAGCGGAAGTAGTAGTAGTAGTAGTAGTGGTGGTGGTGTTGGTGGTGGTTATGATGGTAGTGATTAGTATTATCAGTGGTTAGCCAAGAGAGAAACAGATAGAGAGAGAGAGAGAGAAATGGAAGGAGAGAAAAGCAAAAATCGAAATTTCTTGTTAGATGACGAGTTTCTTGAGGGCAGAGCTTCGGGGCGCAGGATGATGCTAGATAAGGTCCTAAGGTCCTCGAAGGACCGTATCCTAGTCTGGTTTCAGGGGGTGATTCGTGAACGAATTAATGGGCCAACCGTAAGCGAGACTAACCAGTGCGAGTTATTGACACGAGAAAGGGTCCTTCTAGTTTCCGGTTCCAATTAAATAGAAATCCTGTTCGAGAGTTCGGCAGCGAGCGAGCTCAGCGTGCCTTTAAGCCCGCGGCGCGGTACCGGTCACGCGGTAATAATTAAAATATTATCGCATTAAGTGCCGGGGGTGTTATAATCATCATCGAGCGATTGGGTATGAATTAATTTTTCACAACCATTTCACCGTGCAGCCGGTCGCCGGTCGGGTATGCGGTTGCCAGACCCGGCGAGCTTCGATTTTATGGCTGAGGGCTGGTGGCAGGCAGATTGATTATCTCTGCAGCCGGGTGTAGGATTTTCAGCGGCACCGAATCGCGGACATCGGAAGCGTCAAGCCAAACGGTCGCCTTTGTGCCTTTAAACTCTGTGTGAGTCCGGCGGGAGTGGTCGATCCGACGACGATGATTAATATTTAATGTATTAATTTGCGATACATAATGGACACCATTCGCCGGCCGGCCGGCCGACCAGAGCAAACCGAAAAAAGGATATTCGCATCGGGACGATCAAAATATAGTATTCGTGAAGTGAATATGTTTGACTTCCACAATTGAACCGGCCTCGCCCGGATGGGTTAAGTGGCGGCCACCACCCGAACGGCGATGGCACAACGTTCGGGGGCGCATTGTTTCACAAAGTCAGCAATAATGCCCAACAATTACCAGGGCCCTGCCCAGGGTGCGTTTACATTGCGGCACTTAGAACGCAGGTCGCCAATTCCAAACAAAACTCCTGAAAGCGAGTATATGCGTCGTGTGTGCGTCCGTTCGCCATCGCTCAACAATGGCCGATCAGGGGAAAAAAGGACACGCGCGCTTTCCATTCCCGGTGGGGATTATTTTTTTATGCGTTTGGAAAATGTTTATCTCTCTATTTTGCCGGCGAGTGCTCGGCTTAGTGCGGAATGCGGTCCTTAGCAGTGGCAGTGTGTTCCAGGGCGTAGTTTTTGTTTCTCTGCTATTTTTCCACACCGTAGGGGGGTGGTTTCACCTGCTTTCGAGCGAGCCGCGTTTTTGCGGCCACTCGCGTTCATTGTGCTTAAAAGCAGCACAAAAACCTCTTCTTTCCGCGTTCTGTACCATCATCAGCATCGGCTCTGTTTTCAACTCGTTTCACTCGGTTCGCTCGGTTCGGGGTTCGGGTTCGTTCTGACCACCGTTTGACGTTTTCGTGTTTCGTTTGCGTTAGTTTTGTTCAGTTTTTTTGCTACTCTTCTCTTTTGCTACTCATTTTCGCGCGGTTTTTCGTCTCTTCTTCTTCCTTTTTTTGTTTGTTTTTGGTTGATGCGGAACATTGAAAATTAAAACAAATGGCAATTAGCGGGAGGATGTATAAATAGACGGGGGCACAACATAATATATTTATTTAGTAATTATATAATAACGCAATGTGTGAATGTGTATAAGAATATTTATAGGCATATATTTGTCTGGCCCCCGTTTCCCGCGAGGCGACCCCCCCTGGCGACCACCTCTCACAATCCGTGGGAGGCTCTTCCGTGGAGTCAGAATCGAAAGTGAACGAGCTCAACCATTAAGCCGCTTCGAGTGTGTCGCTTCGCAGGAATGGGGCCAGCCAAAGTAACCCACTAACCAAACAGAAAGATCCCAAACCAAAAAGGACATAAACCGAACCAGTGTCGGATGGTACAAACCAAAAAACGAAAGAAGTAAAAAACATAGACAGCAGCCTTGGGCTTACCTTTCGTTGAACGTTTCCAGCTTGGCGTAGTTCTGCAGACTGCCCTCGTCGATCAGGAACTTCATGCGCTCGAAGAACGAAGCCGTAATGGCGGGCGGTTGCTTGCGCAACAGCACGTCGATCGGCTTCGGAGCCGAGACGCACAGTTGGCTCGTCTTACACGAGTGACTGCCGCAGCACTCGGGATCCTCACAGTCCACAAGACCATCTAGTCGAGACGAAGTGGGACGGGGTTAAAAAGATGTTGTCCAAGTGACTGCCTGCCTGGGCTACTTACCACGATCGTTGTCCTTGTTGTCGCCACAATTTTGCTCGAGCGCCACCGAACAGTCGACACCGTCCCAGCCTTCGTAGCAGCGGCATTCCCACATCAGTTCACCGCTCACGTGGCACTGGCCGTGTTGGGAGCATCTACAACGAGACGGAGATTAGATCAATTCCTGGAGAGGCAAAGATAGGGGCCCCACTTACCCATTGGGACAGCCCTCCAGCGTGCAGTGCTTGCCGTTCCAGCCGGTCACGCACAGGCACGTGCCGTTCTTGCACTGGCCGTGCTCGTTGCACCGTGGATCGCACAGCTTGTTGTTGCAGTAATCGCCACCCCAGCCAGCGTCACAGCTACACGTCTCACCGACGCACCGCCCGTGCTGGCCACAGTTCAGATCGCACAGCTCCTTCGAGCAGTCCTCGCCGCTCCACTTCGGCTCGCAGGTGCACGTTTGCGTGTCGAGATCGAACGTTCCGTGGCCGGAGCAGTCCGGCAGGCACTGCAGCGCATCCTGGTCCATCGCCGCACAGTCCGGTCCCTTCCAGCCTTTCTTGCAGATGCAGGTTCCGTCAGCGCAGAATCCATGCCCGGTACAGGTCGGATGTGGACAGTCCACTAAGAGAAAGAAAGACGACGATTAACTACGGGTTGCAGACCGGGTCAGGGTCCCAACTCCCAACAGTAACCCCAACGCAAGTGTTAAAAAGCCCTGCCTACAAGAAAGGTTAAAGGACTACCAAGACAGAGCGTCACTACGAATCTACGAGGCGTGTGTTAGTTCTTAGACGGGGACAGGGTACGGGATCGGGGATCGGATCCGAAAAACGGAAAACACACAATGAGAGCAGGACCCCCAGGATGGGGGACGATGCGCTACCTTCTTCGCAGTATTTGCCCTTGTAGCCGCGCACGCACGAACACTTGCCACTGACGCAGTGGCCGTGGCCGGTACAGTCCGGAACCTCACACTCGTCGTGCCGGAGCGAGCACTCCTTGCCCTTCCAGCCCGGGTTGCACTGGCACTCGCCGTTAATGTACTCGCCGCGCTGGGAGCAAAGCACCGGGCAGACACCTAAAACGACGGAATTGAACGTTAGTAGAGTTCCTGAGGGACCTCTGATAGGTCGCTGGTGGTGATACTTACTCTCGCTACAGTCGTCACCACCGAAGCCGGGATTGCACTGGCAGTGGCCCAGTAGACACTGGCCATTGCCGGAGCACCCGTTCGGGCAGTTCTGGGTCATATCCTCGGCGACCAGCGCGTAGAAGGCGATCTCCTGGGCGTCTCCGTCGTCGTTGTAGATCGACAGGAACCAGTGGCCCGGTTCCATGTAGCGGGTCACCTCACGGCGCATCGAAGGCTGCAAATAGGGTAGGGATGAGGTTCATCAGTGTTTCATAAGTGGTCGCGTGATCGCGTGTCCGTCAGCTCGTCAATATTTGCTCAGGCTGACCTTGCGTCGTACCCGGCGAGGTAGGTTAGCTTTTCATTAACGGACCGGGCACGCGGCCAACAGATTCGTTACAGAAATATAAATCCCGACGGCCGACTCGGAAGTGATGTTGCTGAACACGCAACCCGACCGTACCGTCGTGTCGTGTGACCGATTTCGATTCCGTTCTCACTATCGTTCTAATTAATCGGGGACCGCGGCCTCAGGGCGGTACTTACATGAGTGGCACGTGTCTGGCGCTGGGCGTTGAAGCCGCTCAGGACCTCCTTGAAGTGGTACTGCGTGTGCGTGGGGAGGGCGTTGCGACGAGCGTACACCCCGATCGAGGCACCACGCGGGATGCCGTAGTCGAACTTGACGTACGCCGGTTCCGATTGGTAGAACTGCATGTTCCAGTAGCTGTACGGCGCAATCTCCTTCGACAGCCGCTGGCCGAGCGTGATCTGCGAGAAGGTCGTCCCGTCCGGTGGGAAGCTGCGGGCCGGGAACGTTCGGGCACCTGCTCGTTCGGTTCCAGGTTTTACATTCCCATTTTCCGGGCACCGATTCCGGAGTGTGTTGTGTGTTTGATTTGGTTTTTGTTGGAAGGAAGGAGCGTTGTGTTATAGTTACGTGGCGGGTGCGGTGATGGGAAACATGAGGGTCCGGACCCGGAGAGAGAGAGAGAGAGAAAAGGGAAGAGAAGCGAATGGAAGAAACAAGTTAGTAAAATGTAATGCGGTGTGGTGCACCGAGTCGCTTCGGAGCTGGATGCTGTACAGGGAGAGAGATGGAGTTCGGCCACGATCGGATTGGCTGATGATGATTGGCGCGTGTGGGGTGACTACGCCGGGTGCATTTTAATTAGTGGCTACCAAAAGCGAATGAACAATGTACAAAAGAACTACTACCACTACAGCGCAAGCGGATGATGTACACAGCGTCGGGGGTTAGAATAGCAGCGCACCGCGTTGAGGTTAGGTTTCGCGGGAAATTCCGCGTTCGGGAAGTTCGGGTCGGATGGCTGGTGGTGGTGTCCGTTCGTCCGTTCGGGGGCCGATCGATTGACTTGCTGCTATGTACACGGCCGGGGTCATGCCAGCCCCTGCCACGAGTTGCTCACCTTCCAGGATGAGTATCGGTGGTGGCGTTACCTCTGGGCAGGCGGTGGTTGTGGTGCTGGTGGCCACCAGCACTGGGCTGGTAAATTCCTGTGGCTCCTCGGGCTCTGTTGGCTCCGTGGTCGGGAGCTCTGCCAGCTCATCCCCATGGTCTTCTTCATCACCACTCACCAGCTCCAGCTCTTCTTCTTCGTCCTCGACGATGCGGTACCGACCGAGGTGGGCATCGGTTGGACAGCTGATAGGGGGGCACCACCGCGGCGGCGGTACTGGCGGCGGTTCCGGAGGGCATCCTTGCGGCTGCTGCTGCTGCTGCTGCTCGAAATTGGCCGGCTCGGGTGCCGGTGCCTGTGGCATGTGCTCCGGAGGTGTCGGAATGGACACCTGGAGGAAGTACACCGAGTGGGGCACCGTTCCGGAACCGTGGTCGGTGGCGATGGAGATGTTTACCAGTAGCCGTGGTCGAACCTGACCTTCGGATGATTCGTCGGACGTCGGTTGGTCTTCGAACCCCGCCGTCGTCGAGGCGTTGGCCTCATTCAGGAAGTAGACGGTCGGCTCCGGTGGCAGGGTGTGGATTCTTACCTGTTCCACCGTCTCCTGGCCGGGCTGTTCCACCGTGCGGTAGTAGTGCTTATCGCGGGCCTTTCCCACCTCCAGCCCATCCTCCAGGCTCACCAGAGCCACCTCGTGCGGTTGGTCGACGAGCGGTAGGTAGACGAGGGCCGCTGCGGCTGATGGGTCATCGTGGGACCATTTCTCATTCTGGCCACCGGGCCTGATGACTTCCTTAAGACCGTCGTCTAGTTCTTGGACCACTCGCTCCTCGGTTGTCGTTTCCCGGAAGTCATTATCATTAGTGGTAAAAATGTCATTATCTGGCCCGGGCACCGAACTAGCGCCGTCAGCTGGTGTCGTTGCCGCCGCCGCCGGGTAATCAGCCACCCGTTCGGTTGAGGAGCTGGGGCTGTCATCAACGTCACCCGCAAGTAAATTAGTAACCGGTGGCCAGTGGTGCCGCCCGGTGGCGGTGGTTAGCCGTGGGTCACCCGTCGGCGAAGCATGCAAATCGTTATCATCTGCAAGCTGCTCGTCATCCCCATCATCGTCATCGTCACCGTCGTGACCGGTGTCATCTTCAGCCACCTGGCGACGGCCGCGCTTAAGAACTAGGGCACTAGGATTACTACCATCACCACCGACAACAGCGGGCAACAACTCTACAACAGGGCGTGCAACAGCAACAGGGGATGCAACAACAACAACACTACGGCCAACACTAGTAGTGGCGGTTACCGTACCTGATGCGCCTCCCGCTGCTCCCGATCCACCCGTTCCGGTGGTTCCGGCGGCCGTCGAAGCGGCGGACAGTGAAG
Organism: Anopheles bellator; assembly: GCF_943735745.2. Lineage (NCBI taxonomy): Eukaryota > Metazoa > Arthropoda > Insecta > Diptera > Culicidae > Anopheles > Anopheles bellator. The sequence continues at coordinate 10,132,528 of NC_071285.1, read as the reverse complement.
AACCAC
>NC_071285.1:10095022-10130022 GCF_943735745.2 Anopheles bellator | reverse complement strand
TTTGTTTACAATTCCTTCCCAATTCGCCGCCCTCTGCTCTAGTGGTCCTTTCACAAAACACTTCGATCTGTCTCGTCGCGGCTCGGGGCGTGTTTGCGTAAGCGGACAGTCAGTCGAAAAAGGCGATGCTGTTTTGGTGGTCGCCAGTCGCGTCGGGCCATTCTTCGGTTTGTTTGGCTGCTTTTTTTGGGAAGGCTTCCTGCGCCGTATTGACTGACTGATTGGAGCGTTGGAAAGCGCTCCATTTCTCGGCAGACGGAAGGACCTTTCCGCTGGAGCTTTGAACCGATTGTTCCGTCAGGGTTCACGCAGGCATTGTATCGAGACGACCCCGGTAAAAGTTGATTAACGTCTGATAGGGGTGTCGGACCAGCGAGAGAGAAGTTCGATAAAATCGGAGCCATTTCGGCGGCTCCCTGACGAGTCCCCCTTCAGCCTTCAAGAGAAGGTCCAATCCTCAGAAGAAGGTTTACATTATAATTCCGGGGTAATAATCCGGGGCCACTCTCGCTCGCTCGCTATCTAACCAGATCTATCAGACGATTGACAAAACTTGGCGCCCTCGCCAAGAAGAACCGACTTCTGGGACGGTTCTTGCGGGGCCTCACAATCAGCCCCACGATCGGGAGACCTTCACCCAAAACATCTCCGCCTTACGCGCGCTTGACTACTTAATATTCATCCCGACGCGTTGTAGGTGGTCTGTCCCCGCGCCCACCCGAAGACACGCCTCAATGGCGGTGCTTGCGGCTGACCTGTTCGGTGACCGTTGTCGGAGCACTTAGCAGCGCCAAAACGTCGGCACCGCCGCAGTCGTCGAAGTTTTCACCGCCCAACACCAGATCCGGACCGGCAGATAATGTGCGCAATTAAAGAAACGATTATTAATGTTCCATTTTCGGCTGGTGGGCGGCGCTCGCTTGCGCTGACTGGCGACAGACGCGGCGGGTCCTTACCATATTTGGACCGCGCCGAAAACGTTTAACAGCAATCGTTTGGCACCCCGATCTCTCCGTGGCGTTCGCTAATCCCTATCGGAGGAGCTCCCCGGAAGATTAGAAGCGGAAGCGACGACTGTTGAAAAGTGATTTTCTTGTCCCCAGCCACGACTGTGTTCGACTTGTGTTCTTCGACCGGGTCCCGCCGGGGACGATTTCAATTGTTCTCGCCTCGTCTCCGGCGAGCTAGATGGCGCTCGGGAGATTGGGCGGTCTTCGGCCGCTGTGTGATCAGTGAAGTAATTAATGATTCACTTGATCACTTCACGCCCCTGACCGACCGAAGCGGAGCATCTGTTCGCTTTTGGCGGAATCCGAAAGACGAGACCCCAACATGGGATGTCGCCGTCACCGCCGCCGCCGGTCGGGTGGTTGCGTGGCCGATTTATGGTGGGTAATTGATATAAAATATCACCCGAAAGTGACAGCTTTACGACTGCGACTGCTTTGAAATTAAAATATAATTACCGGAAAAACCCGCCAAGCCGAAGAATGCACTCCCCAGAGAGGCGAGCGACGAGGTGCCCATAAATATCCGGAACAGTCTATGCGCCCGTTCGGTAATAGGGATGGGTTCCACTAATGGGGCACACCGTGGCAATGGAGATCAACTATCCGAGCGCCCCGAATGGAAGCGATCGGCAGGAGCTAGAGCTCATAGGTCTCCAACAAATTGACGGTGATTCCGCTCTTTAAGGAACCTTCTTAAAGCTCCTGCTCCGGACGAAGAAGCACCGTTCATCAACCGTTCTTAGGGGCGCGCGCACTGCCTCAAAAGGTTGTTAAAATTGGCACTCACATGTGATGAATATTTGATAACATGCCCGCACGCTCCCATGTCCTGGGCGCCTGTGGGCCCTGGGTGAGCTCTTTAAAAATAACAAATAGGTTCGGCGTGGAATTGATTGAATCTTGCCTCGTGCCCCGCTCGGTGCTCGTGCCATTCGTGTACAATACTTAACAAATTGAACGCTCCTCAATTCATTGAGGCAATGTTCACCAGCACACCTCCGAGAGAGAGAGAGGTCCTTGAAAGCTTTTAGAGGTTCTGCACGGGGAACGGTGCACCGCGTCCCTCCTGATTTTTATCACTTTATCTGGCTGGTGAGTGTGTGCGGGAAGAAAAATCACTTTCCTGATTTGATTTTCCTGCTCGCTCCGGCCTCCGGGTCATCCCAATCGATGATGGCGTTCTCGGCCCCGACACTCGACCCGAAAAAAGCGCTCTGATTAAACATACATAAATGCGTGCGTTTAGCCGGAAAGAGAGGACCGACCACCACCGGGCCAGAAATAGTCCCCGCGATTTGGGTCGATCCACGCGACGCACCGTCGTTGGAAATTTCGAAAAACGTCAAACGTCCTGTGTCGAGGAAGGGGACGTGATGGTGGACGAGAACCATCACGATAAGAATTCCAATATACTCGCGCGATGCCGTGAGTCGCGCCCTCATTGCGCAGTCAGCTGACTACGGCCGGGTGGCGTCGATGAGGATGATTGTTGGAAGTGGATAAGGAGGCGCGCGGCGCGTGTTCCTTTTTCGAAAGCATTTCTGGTCCGCGCCCCCTCTTCAGGAGTGCTCTGATTCTGATTGCGTGACCTGGACCGTCGTGGATCGACTTTGCGAGGAAGTTGAAAAATAGCCCTCGAGGCGCGATGAAAAATGAATGAATCGCAAGGACCCTCTCTCGCGGGGGTCCTTTTTTCTGAAAAGTGAACGAGAGCGAGAGCTTCGTGGGTTTTTCTTTTACGGTGCGTGCCCCATTCACCCAAGAAGGTATAGCCGGTAGCTATAAATCGTTCGGAATACATTGCGATACATCGCCCATTCGTGGCGCACGTTTCTCGTTTGCATCGAAAGTACTCCTTCGGTGCCCTGCTGACCACCGCCGCCTCGTCAGGACCTCCTAGCAGCAGTTTATCGATGCGACGTGGGTGCGTTTCGAAATTTAATTAAAGCTGAAAGGTCGAAGAACCGCCAGCCAGCCAGCGTGCCATCGAAAACCAACCCCTCGTCGGGTGGTTCTCACCGGTTTCCGGTTTCGACTTGCGACGGAAGACGCAAAGAGCGCAAGACGGGAAGGGTCTAAGACGTTTTTGGACGACTCAAAGACGAGGCAATCGGCAATGGAAATGAGGTGGGAAAATCGCAACCCTAATGGGACACAAGCGAACAAGGGAGAGAAAGAGAGAGAGAAAGCGCGAAGAAAGGAGCATTCTTGGGACCGTCTTGGCTCTCCTCTCGCTTTGGCCGCGTTCCATTTGTATTAATTCAAATTATCAATAATCACGACATACCTTCATTAGAGAGTGGCCCGGAAAACGGTCCAACCGACCGGTGGGACCCCACCTGTCGAAAGGTGTGGCCGGGGCTTTTGGGCAAATGAACCCCGGTCGGGCCGCTGGGAGAGAGAGCGAGCCGGGGAAAACTAATGCGAAATGAAAATGTACGCCGTTTTCTGGGCCCAGAATTTCCTTTTTCTGCGGACCGTTTCCCACTGTTTCCCTAATGACACCATTTGGAGGCTTATCAATTTGTATCGATTTGGTGGGGGGGGCGCAGGACATCCAGGGCATTTGCAGACAGTTGAACCCGTTCCCACGCGAACCCACACACAGGCACAGACAGACACACGTTTGCGGAATGCAGAAATCAAAACAATCGCCACCCCCCGAAGGAAAAACGTTGGGCGAAAACTTTACTATGCCCATTTACTGGCCCATTATTTATTGTTATGATTTCGTTGTGCCATCGCCCAAATGAAGAGAGGAGGAAAAAACAATCGAAAAGGTCATAAAGTTTAGCAATTTACAGACACACCCACATGCAGACTAAACAAAGTGCGGGGGCATCCGCGAATCGGAGTCGAATAGAGACACGGCACCGAAGGCGACCTCGGGGCTCATTTCAACCGATTTGCTTATCTTCACGTTCCCAGACGGGTCTTCACTTTTGCTACGCCGGAAAACTCCCCTGGAAATGGATTGAAGAGGGCACCCAACAGAAAATTAAAAAAAGCAGAAAGGGACCACCATTTAAGGGCCGACTCCTGTCGTCGCGGGCACTCTCGAATCAGATGGGAAACTAATTAAAATTTACGCCACGCCACACGACCGGAGTTTGTGGCCGTATTTTCTTAGCCCTATCCAGCCCTCTCGCGCGGGAAAGGATCCAAAAATTGTTGCTACGTTTTTTCACGGGTCCGCAATTATTCGACGGAAAAAATGGAACAAACCCTGGAAACCCCGGTTGGGATTGCAATGGAAATTGAAGCCGGCAAAACCGTTGCTAAAAAAATAATCATAATCCTAGCCAAGAAAAAGGATTCCCATTTGCGTTCCAGCAGGACGACCCGAGGAAAGGCGAAGAACCCGGCTTTCGATTGAGTCTAATTATTGAGTCGGGCACCCCAACATAGGGTGTGCCCAACCCGTTTCTGTCCAGGATTAGGTGCTGTTGTTAGTTTTCAATTAAGTATTCGGAGCTGGGAGAAGATGGCCCAACTCGCCTTCGCCTCAACACACACCCATGCACACACATTGCAATCAATCTAACTTGAACCTCCTTCATTAGGCTGGCAGCCGGGAGTAGGTCCCGGTCCCCGGGCCCCGCTCCCGGGTTATTCCAAAAAGTCACTCGATTTAATGTTTCTTAATTGACATTTTCCATTTCTCTCCTCGAGGCGTCGACGAGATGGAGGCGCCCCATTACTTGCGCCACAAACGCAACGTCTAATAGTATCTGTGTGGTTTGAGGCCCTTTTGTGCCGCCAAGGACGGCCACACTTTTTCCGGCCAGGCCAATTTTCCTCCCAGTTCCGCCGCTTTCGGCTCACGGAAACACAAAAAGCCTTCGAGTGGGTCCTGTGAATTCAAAACTCACCACCATCATCGTCATCATCGTCATCATCGTCATCGTCATCTGCATCGACGGGCTTGCTAGGGCATTGACGACAAAATTCGACACACAAAAGCTTCGGACGCTTAATTGGATTCGATGATGACATTTGCTGGTCCCTCTCCGCTCCGCGAGAGGGTTGACGTTACATAAAACCCTTTCCGACGCCCTACGGAGGCAGTGGCCTTCCTCTCTCCCTGTGGCTCTCGGTTACACTGTTTTTATCTTAATCTGTGGCCGTACCGGGGTTTTCGGAGTGCAGTTTCTTGTGCCGCAATTCCTGTCACTCTCTCTCTCTCGCTCGCTCTCACAGACGACGGAGCGGGTCGGATAAGATCTTTCAACAACTTCCTTCGGTGCGGTGTCCCGAGAAACGGCGGCAGCGGCGGCGAAGGGCGATTAGGTTTCATTTTGATTTTACACTAATTAATCATTGTTTAATGTTTGTACAGCTTGCGCTTTGCGGTTAGGACACCGCCGCCGACAGCAGCGCCGTCGACCGATTCCGGTGACGAGTTTCGAGTGGAACGGATTGTGTTTGCGATTTTGTACGGTGCCTGCGTGCTGTGGTTTATTTGCCAAGGACGGCGCTTTGTGTTTGTGTGCTTTGAAAACTTTTATGTTGTTTTTGCATTTTTATCTCCATTATGATATTAATTTCATCATTAGACATCTATATTCTTCCCGTTTTTGTTAATATTCCCAGTTTCTTTTATACTTTTGTTGATTTTATGGATGAGATCATCTTTTGCATGTTTTTCATATCTTTTAGTTAGCTATTTTCAATAACTACTTGCAAATTTGTTGCTTAAAAGAACTTCTTTCTGAAGGTTTCCTTTTTTGTAATGCATTTCTCGTGAGTTTTAATAGCAAACACGCCACTGAAAAATGCTTAATATTTGAATATTTTCCTATATTATTTGACAGTTTTTAAGCAAGATTATGTTAATTTGGTCAATGTTGTTATTCAACTGCACGATTTACATTTCAAAGAAGTTGATGTTGGTTTTGCAAAGGATGGCGATGTTGACAAAAGAACCCAACAGACATAGAAAAAAGATATCCCCCAGGGGTTTTTGAAGCGTTTTTTTGCGTTCTATCAATAAATAAAGATTAAACGAAAACGATCTAATCAAGCTTTGACATGCTGACAGTTGCAAAGAGACCTGCAAAGTAAGGATTAAAACCGAAGACACTGCCTTCTGTCGCACACAAAGGAATAAAAAGAAAAGAACGGAAGAGAATTAGATATGCAACAAAAACACACAGAGCAAACGAAGGCCATTCTACACCGTCAACGTGGCTTCAGCGTTCGGCCCTTCCTAAACCCTTCGAAAAGGGTCCACCTTTAGCGCATTTGCTTCTCCCGGGTGCCGATAATTATCGTGCGCTATCTCAACTTCCGCCATCCGCCGCCATCGACCACTTCAAGGACTCACGGGGCGAACGCAAAAAAGGGGTAACGCGGCCCGGCCCCTCGTGAGGAGTTTTCTCACCCAAAATATTTGCACTAATGACTGAATGTGTTCTTCCCCGACGGGCGCGCCCCGACGATGATGGTCTTTATCTCAGCTGGTAAGCGACCGGCCCACGGGGAAAACCATCCAAGGGGGAATCCCTGTTCGGCCTAGGGCGACGAAATAAAAGGATTAAGGGGCGCACGCTGGCGCACGCTATCGCTTTCCGTTATGATTATCCCCGTCGTCGTCGTCGATACTTCGATAGAGGCGCTCACAATCGATCGGCGCACGCCGCATGCCGAGAAGCTGGACAGCTGGTCAAAATGGCTAAATATCAATTAATCCACAACATCCGGGAGATATCGCCGGAACCGGGGGGTGATGGGTGATGAATATCTAATGGGTGGCCAGTGGCACGTGTGCACCGTCCGGGTGACCGACTTTTCCCGACCACCACCACCACCACTGGCCCGGATCCGGACTGACCCGGCGGTTTAAAGGCGAAAAACCCTTCGGAAGGAATCGCGGCGCATCGCGTGTGGTGTGTGTTTTGGCCCACCCAGCCCCCTACACATACTGGCTCTCACTGGCTCACAGCTTTGGCTCGACGAAGAACAATATTTTCCTTCGTTAAAGTTAAAACAAACATTCCGCGAGCGAGTCGCAAGCCGGAGATGTCTGCCCGATGCGCTGCTGGGCCCGGCAGAGCAGAGAGCACGATATGTTTTTATCCAAACACGGACCTAGGGCCGACCAGGACCACCGGCGGCGGTGGTTGGTTGGTGTAAAAGTTTGCTAACTTTTCGGGAGACCTTCTGGCTGCGTGCTGAGTGCTGGGGAGCGCGCCCGGGCCCGGGCCGAGAACCTGAATAAACATACGGCTGTAATGCTCATGCATACAAATGTACTGCTCTTCGTCCGCGCGTTACGTCGGTATGACCCCCCGCCGCCAAACACCGGATGAAGTCAGCTGACGTCGCGCGAGCGGATCGCGAACTTCAACGCAGGGCAGGGTTTTTTCCGTCTTCTTCTCCGCCACAAGACGGATCGAACAACGGGGAACGGAGTTCCCAGAACTCGTTTGCAACTTGGTGCGCACTCCTCGTTCGTTCGTTCGTTCGTGGCCCAAGACTGTCATCAGATTAATTTCGCTGTCGCCAGGACTTTCGGAAGGACTTTTGCGCTTTCGCCACACATACGCGCGCCCCGTTCGGTGGTTGTTGTTGTTGCTGCTGGAAGCGCGTGTTGTTTTAACAAGCTACCCACCAGCACCGGCGGCCAGGATCTGGGGGTTGCGTCTCTGGATCACCCAGAGAAGCCAGAGAAAGTGGGCACCCGAATGTCTTTTGTTGAAGAATTTGTTGATGTAGATGTTAGGTGTGCCCCAAGACTGCGTGTGGCGTTTGCGAAGAAGTTTGGCGTAGCTGCTTTGAGCCTCGCGCTATTTTGGAACTCCGCGCGTAGATCTGCAGTCGACATTCGTTGGTGCGACAAAGTTGGCCCCGGAAGTGCGCGATTGCGTACTCCGGGGTCTTAGGATTTTGCTGAGCTGAGTCGGGAAAATTCGTTGAACCGGAGAGGATCGCCGTCCCACGTTGCAGATAACGATATAGTTAGACACCGCCTACGATATCCTCAGGAACAGATTCGCTCAACTCGCCCAACTTCTGGGTGGAAGGAGCCACCCAGAGCCACGTGTGTTCCCCGGAAGCAACAAAAACCCAGCAGCTCACACAACTTCCGGTTCAGGGGACTCCTGGAGCGCCGAACACAAAGAACAGACACGTAACGTAAGGCTTCCCCCGGCAAGCTTCCGAGGAGCACATCCACGGGAGTTCCTGCCCTGGCCTGGGACGGCTTAACGGCAATTTGTTCGAATCCTTCATGATCAAAGTAAACGGCTCCGGTTCCGGCTGGCGCTGTTGCGAATCGTTCGATTATGACACGCGTTTCATCGCGCGCGCAACGTCCTCGTTGGAGCCCGTACCGTCCGTCCTCTGGCCGTGGGAGAATTTTTCAACCTGGCAGCAGGTGTTGCCGAGGAAAACATGAAAAGCACCGAGAAGAAAGTGCCGAGGGGAAGAACTTTTGTGGGATTTCTTCGCCTGTGGATGCTCCAATTCCACGCGCTCACCGCCTCGTTCCGAGATCCCGGGAATGGTACTGCGCCAGGACTCGTTCGCAACGAACGATGCTTGCGTTAAAGCGTAAGAATAAAATAATCTCATACTTTCGCCCGGCGATGGCCGGATTCTGGAACCTCGGGGAGAAATTGGGTCATGGAGCAGCCTGGTGGAGCGTTGCTCCCCAGGCACCGTGCTGTAAAATCGACCGACGAGGCGAGCTTCGAGTACGCTCTCCAGGAATAAATTGCAATGCACAGGACACAGAGCTGGAGAGCGAGAGAGACAGCGAGCTCACATTTCGTATTCGGTGCGTGTGGAGCAATAAGTTTAATCGCTAATTCAACGACCGAAACCACTGGCTGGCCGAGGACGGCGTGGGCGAAGGATTCGCTAAATCCCCTCATAAAATGTATCCAAATGGAGGGACCATGCCGGGCGTTCAGATAATTCACTGCACGCTGCGGTTGCGGGCTGGTCGGTGGAACTGGGAGCGGGTCTGCGGTTAGCCAGTGCCATCTCCCTAGAATCTCCTCCCCAGGTCCCTGGGCCGGAGAAATCGAAACAAAATGGCAACGATGATGTGGACGCGTGGGGCGCTTGGGCGACACCGACACTAGGGGACGACGACCCTTCCCCGGACGGACCGTTTTTTTTTTTTCGGTTGGTCCTGTCCATCGCATATTTGGCCGGACGAGGCGCGGCCTCCGCTGGTTGTCGGCGGCATAAATCTATAAAATCTAATATAATTTATTATTAATTTCACACCATTTTAATAGATTTTCGAAAATAACAATAAAATTCAATTTCAAATTCCAGCCCACGCGCAGTTGGCCACCCGCTGGGCCACAGGAGGGTGGTGACTCCGGGAGGGTACCGTGTCCAGAGCCCGTGTCAGTGTGAAATTGGAAAAACACGTCCCCAACACAACTGGCCAACGTCGACGACGACGACGACGATATCCGGGCGACGCACCGTACACTCTCACCGTGACCATTGATGATGATTGGATTTTTGGGGTCGTCCAGGCTTTATTGGGGAGTACCGAACCGTGCACCGGGGGTTGGGGGGCCTGGAACTCCAGAGGGCCGCCGGAAGATATACCCGGGGTGCCGGTGGGCAGTTGTGTGCCCGTCGTTAATCGCTGCGGGTTCCGAGCTCAAGCACAAGAGCCAAGTGCAACGAGCTGGCCAACCAGCCCTGGAGTGTCTTCACCGGTCCGGTAACAACAGATTGGACCAGACGCAACCCAAACTCTGTCGGTCCCGTCTGGCCCCGGCCCGGCGTAGTGTCGGTTGCACATTCTAAACCGTTTAGCAGTGAAGCGAATTGATGGCTTCTTTCACTGTCCATTGCCGGGCCCTCTGGCGGGCCTGAGACGAGATTTAAATAGACACCGCGGCGGCGGTGGTCGTCGTCGTCGTCGAAGGCAATCTTATCGTTTTGTAAACATGGGCGCGCATATTTTTGTTCTCCCTTTTGTCCAACAAGCCAGCGGGTGCCACGGTGCGGTGGCCAAGTCATCCTTTCATCCTTGCAGCTCCACGAGAACGAGTTTGTGATATAATTTAATAAACCTTCTCCTAGGCCTGGCCTGGCCCGTCGCGTCGGTGGTGTGCAATAATAAAGCAAACTATTTAAAGGAGCCTCGGAGCAGAAGATAGGCCGGTCTCCGGCCGAGTGTCAGTCCTCTCCGGCAGATGGATAATGGATTGCGGCCCGGTACTTCTGGCCGTCATCGATTTTTCCTATCAACGCTTCCTGGGAGCCCGGAGCCCGAGTCGCTAAGAGCGTTGATGAGAGGGTGGATTGTCCTGGCCCCGGCTCGAACAGACGCACAGTCCAAAGGACGATGCACGGTTTCCGTATGCGTTTCGGTAGCCGATCAACACCCGTCGTTAGAGGCCTCCATAGTGGGTAAGCCCCGTCACTGAGGGGACCTCGTCGTGGTCGTCGTCGTCGGCCGAGGGTGCATCCGTAATCAGCCTCAACTTGACGTAGGCGCAGCAGAAGCCTCATGGGAGATAAGAGGCCACTTGAGAGGCCACGAGACTCGAGGGCGGCCAGCCAGCCTGACTGGCCGGCCTAGCCCTGGCCGAGCCGGACCAAGGGACCAAGTAAATTGGATTGCATCTTCATCAAACGAGTGGTGCTCGAGTTGCGCCGTCCGGAGGAGTCCGAAAGCCAAGTCCGAGAGGGTGGGCGCGGCTTTGCTGTTTAGAGTACGGATTGCGATAAATTAAATATTTCAAGTGAAGAAAATCCGGTTTTACTGTCCATCGTCCCGGGACCGTAGTCGAGGACGAGGACGAGGACGAGGACGAGGACGATGATGAGCCTCTGAGCATGATTACGACGAGAGCCCGGAAAAACGGGCTCTCGGGATGGGACCGGTGTCCGAGAATATCTGGTTCCGTTCCGTTAGGAACACATTACACCAGACCATCGAGCCCGGGTTTGGGCTGGGGTTTCTGCGGAGGCGAGGCTTAAAAGGCCTTCCGGTCACCCGGACGCTACAGCAAACGGTGTGTAAATGATGGAAAATTTATTAATTTTCCTCAATCGCAAAGGCGCTACAATGTGCGGAGCGTAACAAGCTGACGACTTTTTCGACGACGACGATGGCGGAGTCCCGGAGCCTAGCCGGAGAGCCATAAATTGCATACTGTGTCCGGTGGTCAGGGGGAGCCGTTCCACCAGCTGGTGGCCGGGTCCGGTCCTGGGCTGGGCTCCTGGGGCCTTGTGGTTGGCCGTTAAAAAGTATGCAAAACTCGGACTCCCTCCTGCTGTGCTGCTGTGCGGTTCGAGTCTTTGATATCGACCCTTTTTTATGGAACTGTCGCACGGATGGGCCGGCCAGTGGACAGGGCGTTTCTGCGTCTGCCACCGTCGCAGGGGTTGGGATTTGTCTTTCCAGAAGTTTGCCCGAGACACCCCTGGCTGCGCTGGTCCGGTCCTGGCCGGCCGACTGGCTTGTAAAGGTATTATGATAACAAAAATATTCGAAACCCGGGCAAACCCGGACCCGGACGGTTCCGCCGTTAGCAGTGGCGTAAAACCACATATCCTGCTGGTGAGGCCCACACTTCCACTTCACGTCAAGTTCCCACTTCCTGCCGGCACAATCGGCCGGAAGTTGTCCTCCGGTGCGGTATTCGACGGGGCGAATAAAAACGAGTGTGTGTCCCCCGGTCGGCCATGTAGATTCCGCAAATGACAACATTAATACGACGACGAAGGTCCGACTTTTGGGTGGCTGGCTCTGTGAGGGGTTTAGCTTCCAAAGGTGGCATCTGTGGCGTCGTGTCCCCGGCAAAGATTATTTGGTCCGCACGCAACCCCCGAGACTTTGACGTTTTTCTTGGGTCAGACGCCCAGACAACAGACGGGAAGGGAGTTGTTGGGGTAACGGCAAAGAGGCGGAATTTGAAGAAAATGGCCACCAGACAGGCCGACCAAAGGTATGGCACAAAACTGTGGCAGGCTCAGGTAGCACACACATGATGCGGGTCAGCTCGATGAATAAGCTTGTATAGGGTGATCCATCTGGTGTTTGGATTTTAAGCTACCGACTACTTGACTTTTAAAACGTCAAACTTCATTCTGGAAACATGTAAAAATTTATTTTAAAAAAATTGACATATTTGGAGCTCGGAAAACCCATGGGTCGTGCAAGAGAAGCCAATACACCGCACAACGAGTGATTGGTTCTACGGCGAAATTGAAGCTAAAAACTTGGGCTTCGAAATCCCAACTCTAAATCAGGACCACCCTATCGAGTTCCTGAGTGTGGTTAACAGAGGGATGTCCATTCTCGCTTCGAGTACCCCATCGAGAGTGCAGGAATCCCACAACACAAATGTCACAACAAATGAAGTACCGTGAGGCAGCGTACGGAACAGCTCTCTCTACCTGCTCCGGCTGCTGATTGAGTGAACGTTTCCTGTGACAAATTGAATGCAACCCCCCTCCGTATTCCCCTCTGTAAAAGTGGGACCTCCTTTCCGCCCGCGTTTTTGACAGCGAATTAATTTGTTTACATCCCTCGTCCGCCGGTCGGTTTTGAAGGATTAAAGGAATGGCCGCTCCCGGCAAGCATAATTGAACATCCTGGGCCCAAAAACCAAGCCCCCTTTCATCAGGGAACGCAAAGTGGCACAACAATGGATCGGCCATCCTGGCCGATGGCGCGAGTGGCCTCTCGAAACTTTGCGCCCAAAAGTTCTGCTCGTCCCGGGGAATAAAAAGTTCATTCATTGAACACGGTTCCGAACACGGTTACGCGCGGCAAAACCAAACATTAAGCTAGGCGCCACGGCGCAAGGATCTCCGGTTTCGGTTCGGTTCGGTTTCGCTTGCGGTCGAAAACGCAGCGTTTTTGCCACAATTAGCGCGAGAGATTTCGCGGAGCAAAGAAGACAATTAAACCACGCAATCGTAAACTTGCCTTGCCAAGGGCCGACCGCGGGGCCGAATAAAAACCGGGAAATTCTAGTAAACAATTGCACAAATAATTAGAGAACTTGTTCTCGAGCACCGGGAAGGGGGCTGGTGAGTGCTCTCCGGGGAACGCGCCGAGTTTCGGGACCGAGAGAGAGAGAGTCGTAAAACGCCGAGCAACACAAACACAGCTAGTACCAGGTGGACATTAAGCAGCACAACAACGACACACCGTTGCACATTTGCTGGGGGGTCGGCGGTCTGGGAGGTCCGTGAGGTGGCCTGGTGGGAAAACTTAATTTTCTCGCCCCATCACGGAAAGGCTTGGCGCGCAAAAAGAGTGTTGCGGGCGCCAGAAAGGGAGTGATTATCCTTGTGTTTCTTGAATCGCGGTTCTGAGGGTCAGTGGACCTCCGAAAAAATTAAACGCGGAGTAAAGGAGGATTGAAAGGAAGGGAAAAAACACCACTCAATATGCGCTGACTAAGCGCAAGGCCGCATCATCAGGTAGGAGAAAGGAAGAAAAACAACCGAAAGGAATATAATGAAAAGAGGTTGTTGATTTTGCGTGTCCCGGGCGCACGCGGTTGAAGGTCGCAAGGACGCGCAGCATATTTGCGGGGTGGCATGGGGCGATGTCAGAGTCGGCTCATCACCCAAGCCGTCGTAATAACCCAAGCACTTTCCGCGTGGGCTCTCCGACTCCGGTTCCGACCGGGGTTTCAAAGGACTTTTCTTGGGCTGCAGCAAAAAAGGAGTAGTCGAAACACAAACATTCGTAAAAGTAGGGCCGTAAAAAAGCCTGGCCTACCTGGGGCTAGGCCCAAGGCCGTCGGAAGGCAGTTGTTACTACGCCCGGCCAGGCCGGCGACGACGACGACGACCTTTCGACAAGTTTCGGGGCCACCGTGTTTCACCGAGTCATTATTCCGCCGGCCGCTGAGCGATGGGTGGATGGGTGCGAAAAAGGGGTTATGTTTTAATTTCATCCGATGTTTCAATAGAACAACTTCTGGGGCGCCCAACCCAACCCGAACCCAGACCCTAGCGCGCCTTTGTCGACGCGTTTTGGGGTAATAACTTTTCAGCATTGAGAAATTATATTTAATATTTGCTTTATCATAACTTTCTCCACCAGCAACACGTTATCGCAGCCCGGGCCAGGGCTCCCCTGGCCAGATCCTCCTCCGCAACAGCCCGTTCCCGCCCTGGGTTAATTTTCGGCAGCGTTTTCCGCTCGAAATCACACACAATAACCGATCTGCGCGGCGCGCCGTTGTTAGCAACAAGCAGCAGCAGCAGCACCAGCAGAAGCGGTCCTTGCGGTCCTCCCCGGCCTGTGACAATACGTACTACTGTCCACGTTCGGAGTTCGCGGGCCCCCGCGGGAAGGCCCCGCGTATTTGTCTGTCGTGTTCTTGTTTTCTGGCGAAATTATGTTTGACTTGGCGCGAGCGCGTGTGTGAGGCGCCAGGACTCGGCGCCAGGACTCGGCGCCGTCCTCGTCGAGTGGTTGACGAATTTCTGGTATTTCCGCGTTGCTCCCGGGAACAGCTCGCGGGCGCGGCGAAGCGTAAATTCCTCGCTGGCTAATTGAAATCTGTGTACCGGAAGCGGGTGGCAGCCATTAAGAAGTTCGTTATGCTAAACATGCTCCCGAGTCGGCCGGAGTCGGAGTCGCTGCCGCAGCCGCTTCCGCACCGGGTGAAAATGGGTCAAACACGGTTTGACGCGAATTTTGCGTCGTGCGCTTTGAAGACGAAATGGCGAGAAGATTAATTTTTGGCACTGCATACCGCGGGTCCTGATGCCTAGCCCCCGTGTACCTGGCCTTTCCTAGGTTTGCGAAGCTGAATGCTCTCTTCAGCTGGGCTGTCCTGGCAACCGAGCACTCAAATGACACAGGTTTTTGCACACAAAAGAGTGAGAGAGAGAGCCAGGCTTCATTAACGGAAGGAATGAACGGTGGCCTACCGGAACCGGGGCGGAACATTCTTCGTCTAATTATGCAGCCCTAAATTTTTCAAGATGGCTGCACGCTTCGAAGAGTTTGCGAGTCACCCTGAGATCCCAAGAGACCCGATACACCCTACCAGATATCCTTCCGGCTCAGAATCCAGCTTATACTCTTAGCTCCTTAGTGTGCGGACGTACCTGGAAATAGAAGAAAGGGATAAAAAACAGATTAGTAACCGGAATTCGGGAATTGCTCGGAACTCGAACTCGAAAACGAATGTTGGTAAAGGAACGGGATTATTTTCACCAGAGCCAGGACCCTCGGTGAATTGCCAAATCCCGGCAGCATATCAAACGGACCCCAAATTCAGTCACAGACACATCGCGCATCGTCGCATTAGTTTGAGACTGACAGCTTTGTGACAGCAGCACACAGTATCCACGTGGTTTCAGCAGCCAGAAGTGGTCACCCAGCCCAACGTAGGGTTGGTCACGAGGGGGGAAGGACCACGAGGAATCCTCCCTCCGTTTAATTAACTTCACCAGTGTGTATACCACGCGGCCGCCGGGGCCCGTCTGTCGCTGGTCAGTAAACTAATTTAAAAGCTTTTAATACACAACTTTCGCTCAAAATTTCATCAAAAGGGAGTCGCGACGGGACAGCCGTGGTGGTGTGGTCATCCTTCGCTTTTTGCTCCCTATCCGGACCGGACCAGACACCACCAATCATCCAGCCGGACGGTGGATCGACTTCTGAAGTTCCGACGGCTGGCTGCCGAGAAGTTCCGGGCGTGACGCAGGAAAGTTGTTTGCGGCCACCAGCCAGGACCCAAGTCTTGTCGGGGACCGGACCTATGTTTTCTTCTGTGTAAAAGTTCCCTCCCCGGTGTGGTGGCCGGTTGTTGGGCCTTCGGGCGGTTCGATACGGTGCAACGTCCTTTTCATTCCGTTGCATGCACCGGAACAGGAAACAAATTCTTCCACACGCGGCACTCCACTGCAGGCACTACCTGGTGTGCAAGGATGATTGTTACTTGCTGATGATCCGGCCCCTCAGGGCGAGTCAGAGGGCTTGCCAGGCTTGCGGTAGACTTATCGGTTGCCGTTCCCGGGCGTTTGGTCTTAATGCGAACGAAGGCGAAGCTAAATGGGTACTTAGAGAAAGGGCTCAACAGAAACACTGTAACTTACGCTTAGGTACAGGGTGCCTCTGGGTGCCTGTCGGAGCAACCTGACACCGGCCACAGACGGACGGGTCTGGCTTTTGGGTTCTACGGGTTCCTGCAGCCAATCGGGGCTCGTCAGTCGTCAGGGAAACGCCCGAAGGGATAGTGCAAGTGTTGCGCAATCATCTACGGCGCGAGGAACTGAAGTCTATTGTCCAAGGTGTAGGATCTGCTCACCGGCACTTCAGGATCGCCCAAGATTTGAGCGTTCGCAGAACGCTTCGAGATCATGATGAGCCTCAAACATCCTGAAATGACTTCCAAATAACCTCCAAACTCTGGGTTTTCTAGAACTGGGAAATTTATTTTCGGCCAAACGGAACGTCGGAAGTGCGTCGGAAGCGTTGCCGTACGTGTACAATTAACAATCTGTCCGAACCATGGCAACACGGCGAGCTGGCTGACGAACTGTAACCGAATCCCGTTTCGCCCGGGACAGGACGCCAACTGAAGCGATCGTTTTTGATTGGTTAATTTACGTTTTGTCCCTGTTCGTCGCCCGAGAGAGAGAGAGAGATAGAGAGGCGCTGCCGACGACCAGGTATGACCCGGTTTTTTGTTTCCTATAAACGTTTTGCTCCAGTTCCGGCTATATCGGATGACTTCCGGCAAACGGCGCAGTTGAGATGTCGGCAACGTGACCCTCCGTTCCGTCCCCGTGAATATATGTGCGGAGGTTTCGGGACGACATTAATTGAATTGTCAAATAAATGATTCTTTTTCCCCAGAAGCGAAAATGCGCCGTCTTGCGTTGACTTTGCGTTTCGATGTGTGTGGCACGTGGCCTTTGCCCCGTTTCTTGGCGAGCCACAGAGACACGAGGCGGGAACGAGGGCGGGAACAATTCCCCCACCGGGGCCGACTTTCACCAGAGACTTTCCCTGAGCGGTGTACCGAAAAGAAAATATATCATTTCTTGCGGCCCCGGCCAGGCGGCGGAGTTTGGTTGTTTAATGGCCGACTTTGAGTCCTGGCCCCGCAGCAGAAGGATCTGTAGGGGATGAAAATGCGCGCACGCACACGAGTGCACGACACGTCGCTTTTCCGCGCCGATGTCGCTCAGTCTCGATTGCGGAAAATTAGATGGCAAAGCAAACAAAAACAACACGACGACGAAGAGGAGGACTCCGTTCCAGCGACCGAGGGAAACGCTGGGATCAGGATTTTGGGAATCATTTTTACGCCGCAAAAACTCGTTCCGGTGTTTATGTTGCTGTCCGGTGGGCCGGAGAGATGGTGAGAGCGAGGTGAGTTGTTTTATGATTTGAATGATGAAAACAGGATTTTGAGCAGCGTGTCCCTGTGTTTGACTATCGGCAAGGGCGCCTGAAATCGATCGGCCCGAAACAATTACAAATATCCCAAATACGTCATCGGGGAAGCAGCCCGGCCAGCAGGGAAGTGCAAATCGACAAACCCTTCGAGGAGGCGGCTTCCATCCAGGCTAAACCCACCGAAAACGGACCCCGAAACGGCTGTCAGAAGCTATAAATAATACTTCTTACACGAGTTTTGCATTTGCCGCTGGTTTGTGGCTAACCGTTCCGGGTTTCCGCTTGCGCCCGAGACTCGGGATTCGATCAACCGGCGAGAACGACCCGACCCGCTAGAGAAGTTCTGAAAGAAGCCCGAAACAAATGCTGGTTGCCAAGGACGAATCCCCAGAACCCGCCGCATTGGGAGAGGAAAGAAAACGGATAAAGCTGTGCCCGCCGTTGGCCGTTAAATGGAACGCAAAAAAGAACGGGACTGCTCAGGAGGAGGCTTTTTACAAAGAGTCCTGCCGCGTTCCCAGATTGGTTTAGGTTTCGCGTTCCAGGGAGACCTTTTTAGAAGGTCTCCCCCACGAGGCTTCCCGGGAACTGCCGAGACTTTGAGAATACCACAAAAGAGGAGTGGAGCCATATTTCTCCTCGACGCTCGATGCCGTGCGTCGATTTATCTTCACGCGAAGACCTTCAGGTGTTGGCTCCAAAGTCCTATTCATCGACAGCCCCCCGGCGGAGGGTTATGGCCTTGCGACATGCAGAATTCATCCGAAAAGGGGGTCACGCACACACACCGCGAGCCTCAAGGAGCTCGGAACTCCTATTCCGACCGCGACTGCTACACGTCCCGTCCCGAGGACGCGGATAGTTCTCCATTTGACGTTCGCCGGCTCACGTACGGCTCATTGCCGTACAGTGAGTGTGAGCGACCTATAAATATCCGACCACTGGGTGGGCCCGTGCGCCACCCATCTCCTGCCACCATCAACTATTAACGAAACACGCTCCACACCATCGGAACGCGGTCGCCCTTTCTCGAGCACCCGAAATGTGCGTAATAAACCGAAAATTGATTCGAATCATTTTGGGTGGCGCGGTGGCCGGGGTCTCTGGGGGAGCACGGGGACGAAAATTGCGGGCGTTCCCATGCGTCCGTCCGTAGCGCACTATGTGTAATTGGCTTCCCAGGTTTCCATTAGCACCGACTCAACGACCGACGACGACGACGACGAAGTTCTTCGCGAGCCGCAGGAGTGAGTGCTGATGCTGCATTATTCATTAATCGCCGAGCCTTGGAGCCACCGTAAGAAGGCTCGAGGGCTCGAGAAACCACAGGTCGCCCGCCAAAAAGGCCAACCACCACCACCACCAGTCAATTTTGCATATGATTTACTTCGTAACGCAATTTATCAAACATTAATATAATTTGATTTTCCATTTGCGTTCCACGGTCCCCTTGCGAGAGAGGTCCTTTTTGGCCGTCCCTCACATGTGTATGTGTGCGACAGCGGAGCCCCAGTAAATCTTCGCCAACGCGATAATAGCTTTCTATCGGCCACGCCGGGCCGGAGAGCTCGTTTGCGCCCAAATAACCCTATAAATTCACTCGCCACCTTATTTTAGTGAAATCTTTATGACTTTCTATCGTCGTCGTCGGCCATCGGGGGGCTGCTACCGGTAAATAGCGCGCCCGTGTCCTGAACGTCGTCTTGCATGCGTGCTCCACAGAGAGAGAGAGCCCGGGAGAGGTCGACACGCAAACAACTCGAGTCAGGATCCTGGGGACGAGAAAAGTTCACCCGGAGCACCGTCGAGAAACGTGACCAGGACCTTCGGGTGGAAGCTAGGAAGCTACAGCAGCGTGTAGTTGGCGCAGGCTAAGACCCTGAGGGCCCTCCTGAAGGGGATCTTACACACACACAGACACGTACAAACGGTGTGTGACTTATGAGTAGTGCCGTGAAAGTGCCCACTCCGGGCCCACGCAAGAAAGGTACGGCCCCCGCCGGAGAGTGCGCCCGATCCTTGGGACGGGGTATAATAATCTCCACAAGCTCTCGCAGGGCTCACGACGACAGGACACGGCGACAGAGCACGGCCACCGGATCCTGGACCAAAAAGCCATGCATAGGGAAAATATAATTAATTTAATTTATTTACACTAGTTGCCGTTTCGTGTTCGCCACGCCACGCTAAAACTGTTAAGAGATCAGCATGGCGTGGCGCAGGGTTATGTTGGCCTGAGTCCTGAGGGGTACGCCATTGTTTGCTAGTGGTCCTGGCGTTACTGTGTGCTGTGTGCAACACACGTACGTATCGATGTTGGGGCCGAAGCCTGTTCTTTCGTTCTGTGCTCCTGTCGCATAAATCTCTGTTCCCAGGCCCTGCCTGTAGATGTAGATCCCACTGCAAGGTCTACGACGTGACCTGTGGGCTTAAAAGCCTACTTCCCCGGGGTCCGGCATCTCATTCCCGGACCGGACTTTGGGCCATTTTTGGCGATTGGCTGACGGGAGTCTGTAGAGGTTCCCACAGCCGCAGGGAATCGATTATGACTGTTCGATCCGGCCAGTCCCACGATGACGCCATCACCTCGTTCGTTCTTATGTTCTCCGCGCCTTCCTTCCTTTCTTCGGCGCTGTGCGCTATGGGCTGTTTGGGAGGTCTCAAGTCCGGCACTGTTCTTAATTGCTCGCTCGGGCGACTTAATTTCCGGTTACTGATGAGACAGTGAGCCCGTTGCTGATGCTGTGACATCGTTCCCACATCGCGCTGAGGGCGCTTGTGTGGCCACAACAACATGTTGCAGAGCCCGGTTTTTTCCGTTCTCTGTGATTAACCTTCCAATGCAGCTCTCGGTCAGACGAGTCATATGGCATCTTGAGCACTGCGTGTCTCCGACTTCATAAAGCGTACGGAGAAGGCGCACCACAAAAAGAGGCTGATGTGGAGCGACTTTTGCAATTCATTTGCTTTCAGCCCACAGTCCGGTTCGATTCGGAGCACCATTTTTCTCATGCACCCATCGTCATCGTCCATCAACATCGCGCAATATGAATGCGCCCCGCATGCGCCGTCTTCGTTGCGTTGCGTGTGATGCGAATTAACATGGCCATGTTTTGCGCCCCCTTGGCGCGTTGCTAGAGCTCCGCTTCTAATCGGAGCATCGGATCCTCCTCGTCGGTTTCGGGACGACCGCCGTTCGCGAAACTTTTTCTCGTTTTCGTTCAAATTAAAAATTGCGGAATTTATATACCACAGTTTGATTTATGGTCGCTGGCGCACCCAAAAATGGGCAGAAACATTTGGCGCCGAACCGACAGAGTTGCGGACAGCCGAGTTTCGTTTGGCCGGAATGGCCCACAAGAAAAAAAAATAGGAGCTCCCCACTGGCTGGCTGGCTGGCTGGATGGAGTTTTGGAGTTAATAAACGTTCCAACCATCCAGCCCGGGACTTGACGTGGTTAGGATTACGTCGGTTAGGGGTCGCGGTCGGTGCTTCGTCGTCGTCGTCGCCGCTGTTCCCGTTAGTCATTTGTAAGTCATTAGTGTCTGGACCGTGGAAGTGGATGTCACCCGTCGGCGCAGCGCAGTTGATGGTCGTCGTCGTCGTCGTCGTTGCTGGTCGTGAATGTAGAAATTAATGCAATTTGCTGTCACTTGCCACGGCCACAGCCGACAGAGTTCGCGAATATGTTTCTGGGGTTCCCAGAGAGGCGCGGGTGCCGGATGCGGCCGCCGCCCGGGGGTTTGGGGGTCACCGCTCACGGGCGCAACGCACTTGTGGTGTCCGAAGCATGAATGGGGTTGGTCAGTTTACGACGAGCCCCACCATCAAGGCCCGCTCCTCAGTGGTCCTCTCTACAATGTCTCGGGCTCGTTATGGCGGACTTTGAAGGCCCGAAGCGAGCGCGCTGGTGGTGGGTGAATTTATGGTTCGCAATTAATGTTTACTACTCATAACCGTTATGCGTCGCGCGGGTCGGCCGTCCCGCTGAGTTAATTTTCCTTCTCTCTCTCTCCCTTGGGGTTTGCGTTGGTTTTTGGCGGATGAGCCCGATTGGCGGTTCACAAACGTCCAGAAAGTGTGTGCCCATCAAAATGTTGCAAACTCTTCTGCGAGCGCTTTCGGCTGGGGTTCTAGAATCATCATCACACACTTCATCAGCAGTTCGCCCTCAAACACGGACTTCTCACGCATCCACCGAGCATGATTATTGACATGATGAAGCAAAAAACCGGCGACCCTGGAACCAGTCGTTCACCGTTAATGGACAATCTCGGGCAGTAAACAGGAATGTGACCTTTGTGGAAAGGGGTTTCCTAGCTCGTTTCGGTGGCCACTAATGTCTAAATCACCTCTTAGCTCTACACACCCATCCGGACACCGAAATCCGCGCCAAAACGGAGCGGAGTCCTCGGTGGGGGCTACGTCACCCAGGTGAACGCTCCCAGCAAAAGAAAAATACGCGGAGAATGACCACTTTCGATGCCCAATTACTTGGTCCGGGAACGTCCCGGACCTCAACGACTGCGAGTGCGACAGAGAGCGAGAGAGAGCGAGAGAGACCCCGGGGCTCGGGGCCCCAGGACCGAAACGCATTAAAATGTTAATATCTATAAACATTGGAATGCTTTTTTGGGAGATTTATTATGAAGTTATTTATCTTTTTATTGTCGACCCCGCTGGCGGCCACTGACCACCATCACCGCCGCCGCCAGGTGTCGTGGGGGTTTTTGGGGGGAGCTCATCAAACTCATCAAGCGATGACCGCTCGGTGACCACCGATCGGGCACGCCCGGCCGTCAACCTGGTTCCTGGTCTGAGCTGGGCTATGGATTTCCACTGATGCCCAGACAGCCGCCCGATAAAGCCACGGCATAGATTATGCTATCCTCCTAAGGGGGCTCCCGCTGAAGACGGCCCACGGAAGACGGAATAGAAAACAGCTAAAACGTGACAGCTTACAATAGGTAACACCACCGAAATGTTCTACAAAATGTTTTCGTTTAGCGTTTCCCACCCGGCCCGGCAGGACGGAGACCCGGGCCCGGGGGGGTTGTTGATGTTGATTGGTTGATGGTTTGCCTATTGTCCACCTTCGGCCCAGCGCAACTTCCTACAGGGGCTTGCTCTCTCTCTCGTTCATTCCTTCTCGTTCCTCGACCGCCCAACGGCCCCAAAAACAACAACGAAAAACAGACAAACGAAAATTTAAAAACATAAAATACGGTCTGGGCTGGGCCTGGAACGAACGAGTACAACAAAATAAAGCATAAAAGAGCAAGAGATCGTGGAAAGTGACGCTAATGAGATGCAAAGCAAGAGCCGTTTTGGGAGGGCGCGCTGGAGAGGATTACTCGGCAGACCAAAACATAAACCTTCAAACAAGACGAGAACTTCACGCTTTTAAAATATTCAACTCCTCGCGGGCCGGCGAGGACCGGCCCAGTCCGGCCGGCCCGGGTTATGTGCTGGCGAAGTGGAAATAACAACGGACATTAACAACCTCCGAAATAACCTGCCGACGACGAAGACAAACGCTCACGACACCAGCAACGAAGGCTACGCACGAAATGCGTTTGACAAATACTGGGGGGCCGCTCTGACGTCTCGCGCGGTCCGCAGCAGACCCCGGTCCTTTCGGTCCAATAAATTCAAACGAGAGCTCATTATGGGACTCATCTCCTCAGCGTCCGGGGCAGGCTGGCGAAAACGGAGGCCGCGGCGCGAATAACTCCACAACAGCACCGTGAAATCCTCCGGTCGGCCCCGGGTTGGGGGCCCCGGACTAATGGACACCAATAGAACACCCCGGGGCCGTCAGGAGTATAAAAGCCTTTAACGATCGCCCCCCATTACGGGTTATGTGTGCCCCATTAGGCTTAGGAATTGCATTATGACAGAGAGCGAGAGACGGTTCTTTCCGGCGGTGGCCGTGGAGATCGCTCCAGGTGTCACCCAGCAAACGGTGAAATCGATGGCCGATACACCGAGTGGAAGCCGGAGGCCCCATAACAGCGAGCCAGCCAGGATTGACCTCCAGCATCGGACGCTGATCGATGGCGCCGATAAGCCTTCGGGGAGGCTTTACGCCTCGAGACGTCTGGGAAGAGCTCCTTCGGAAGGTTGAACTCAGAAGAGCCGAAAGAAGATATCGTAGAAGGCGGAGGAACACCAGAAGGCACACACTGGTCCGTGCCGTCGGTGTCGGTCGTTGACGGTGACACCTCCGATAGCGAAGGAACCGGAAAACTGTCAAAACGCTGCCGCCAATCTATTACTCAAGAGCTCTCCCTGTTAGGGAGCGCGCCCGCGCTGGACAACCGCAACGAATCAATCACCGTCGTGCGGGACGAGACTCGGGACGGTTAATCTGATTAGGTGGTGCGGCTTCCCGGACGACCGGCTAACGGTATGCGCGCGCTTGTCCCAACAGAAACACTTGTTCTGCGCGAGAGGCCGACTGCCGGGGACTATTCCTCTGGCGATACGTAACGCGTCGTGACCGCGATCGGTCCGGAAGATTAGGCGTAGGTGTGCCGGGACTTAAGCAGTCCGTGTGGAAAGCAGAAGGAGTCGCTAATCCCGTGCCGTGTTGCGATATACCAGAAATGATAAAGGTGAATATGGTTTAAAATGCCAGCGAGCGCCGCGAGAAGCCACATGCGGCGAGTCTCGCTGGTGTCACGATCCATCACGGCTGGGCTCGCTAAAATGGCCGACTAGTGGGGGTTCCCACTTAAGCCGATGAACTGTGGGACTGTCCGAAAAGTGTCCAATAATCTCTGGCCAACAGATCTCTCCCGGTCCGGGGTCCCTATCTATGCGGGGTCCGCAACTCTTAGCGCGGCTTAAAATCGGCTTAGGCTCAGGGGCTCACTTCATCAATCGGGCGCGGCCTAAAACGCAAAACAAATCATCATATTAAGTAGTGCCTTACGGGCTTCGGGTCCAGTAGCTGCCAGCGGTGCGGAAGGTGATTGGAATGTTTTATGCTGCTACCTCTGCTGCTGGCGACCCCACGAAGAAGCACATTTTATGTGTGCCAAGATAAATCGTCAACATTTTTCTCTCCGAAATCCGTTTTTGGGGAAGATTTTCAACCAAATTTCTCAATCGCACATCGCTCACCATGCTTGGGCTGGGACCCAGTGGTGGTTAACAATCAATCAGCAAAAGGAGAACGTGGTTCAACAACTCCATCGCGCGCAAAGGGACGCTCTCGCGCGCGGTCATTAATTTTGCGGCTGCCAACTGTCGCCTTTATCGCGCGCGCTCGCGCTCGCGCTATTCGCGGAATTCGCTAATAGCAAGAGGAACCAAGAGGCAGTAAGGGGAAGGATCCGAAGGTACACGTTCGGACCCCGCGCGTGTGTGTCATGTGCGCCCGTGAACGTTTTCTTGCCCTCGACTCGACTCGACTCGGCAGGCTCCTCGGCAGGATCGCGATAGAGGCCGCCGCCGGAGAGCCACTCAGCGATAAATCATAAATTTATGATGATGAGAAGCGCGACAGACGTACACGGAAGAAGAAAAAAACAAAGAAAAACAAGAAGCCTACACAGCAAGAAGGCAAGAAGGCGCGAAGGTCTTCCGCCGCCGTGTTCGCTTTTGTTTCCGCAACATTCAGCTTCTAACGAGAAACAAAACTGTAATACAAAATAAGCAACACTCGCGTGGAACGGAACGGGGATTGAAGTGGGCAGAAAGGAACCGAATGGAATTACAAACGGCAGGAGCTCTTTTCGAAACGGAGACGAAGCAAAAAAAAATGCAAGGAGGAACCGAAAAGCCAATTTAGGAAGGAAAACTATAGGGTGATCCATCAGGCGTTTGTACGAAATAAGAAAAGCTCATTTCCACCCCGTTACATTAATAAGCAGAATTGTCGTAATTGGGCCTCGGAAAACCCTCACCTCGTGCAAGAGAAACCAATGCACCGCACAACGAGCGACTGTTCTTCGACGAAATTGAAGCTGAAAGCTTGGACGACATTTGGTTTCAGGAGTCCAAACACTAGATCAGGACCACCCTATACTTGGCGCACACAAAACACAGCAAAAAGAATGGAGTTAAAAACAGAACGCGGCGGTGAAGAGTTTTCGTAAAAATAAATTAAACTCTGCGCAATCGATTTCCGCACCGCCACGAGGAGTAGAAATTAGTTAGCCTTCGCCCTGGAGGCTGAGACTGACTCCATTCTTCATAACCCATTTTTTCGCTGTTTCGTTTCGGATTGTACCTGCCGCCATAAGACACACCGATCGGATTGCAATTTTCGGAGCTCGCCAGCCACATGCGCGTATGTTTGGGGGGTTCAACCTGACCTCTCAAGAACCTCTAGACGAGCGCTTCCAAGAAGTCACCGGGAAGCCGCCAGACTCGCGATTCGCGCGAAGAAGACGATTCCACCTTTCGGCTGCCGTGCAGTGCAGTGTGTCTCCTCGACGAGTCCTTTCCCAAGAACTAACCCGCGTTTCGGTTATTAAATTACTTCCCCGTATCGTAGACTCCGGATTGGTCGATTGGGCCGAGAGGTGCGGTTTGCCGGAAATTCGCAGCGTGCATCTTGCACCGAAAGGGCCCTCGGTTGGACCTTCTTCAAAACGCGCGCGCCGCCAAATGTGCCTTTTTTCTGGTTGCCTGAGATGCCCTCCCATTCTTAACATCCCGCAGCATCATAAATAATGCGCTGGCCGGGCTTGCTGCTGAAGCGGGTGAAAAATCGGTGGCCCCGGTCGGTGCACCACCCGCCAGGTTATTATGTTGCCATGTTGCTGGTTGGAGTTTATGCGCTTGCTCACACGGGGTGCGATTTATGGTGCGAGCCCACTTGAGCCAAGGCCAGGGGGTTTCGCCAGCTCTGTAAATTAAGACACCGACGGCTGAGTCACCTGATGCACCCGCTGCAAGGCACCAGAGCGTGGAACGAATTTCCCTCACTCGGGGTGTTGACGAATTCGCGAATTTCCCACCTCATTTTCGGAACCCGTGTTGCTGATGATTCTCCGCAATATTTCTTCATCGTTCCGGGGTGTCGTTTGCACAATCGGCGCGCCATTCGACGAACAAAAAACGAGACAAAAGTACAAGAAAATTGCGCCCCGCAACCGAACTGCGTGTTATAAATTATGTGTCTTAAGTGCATCTTAATGTCAAAAATGGCCCACAGCGCGCTGGGCACGCTTTTCCTCCTCGAAAACTTCTTTTGTGCCGAGACCCGCGGCTGCTCCCAGGACGAGTGCTTTTTATGATCTTTTGTTTTATGAGATATATAAGTTTCCGGATTTTTTTTTTTGGGTTCTGTTGGCGTCAAATGAAACGAATTCCGGTTTCACTCCAGTGAGCGGTTCTTAATTCTCTCTCTCTCTCTCTCCCATTGGTGGCTAGAAGTTCGGTGGACATTCTCATTCTTTTCCCTGGAGCTAAAACCGCAGTTAGGGCAGGGATAATAAACTCGGCGGTCAGGAAAAGTCCAAACCCCCCACGCAACGGCACCTGGCGGCCGGAACGGAACCACTTGACGGAAGTGGCGAATTTTTTAATGCCCGAAATAAACGTCGAACCCTCGCCGATCGAACCATTTCCCCACGCACAAGGTTTCCAAATAACAAGAAAAATGAATGGGGGGGGACTCCATAAACATGAGACCCCAAACGGACCACAGTTCCGATTCCGCGCCGAGGGCCGAGGCCCATCGATAATGAGGGCGTCTTTCGGCCCTCCCGTGGCGCGCGCAGATACTTAATCTTGCTTGCCCCAGCCAGCACGGGACATGTTTTCCGACATGCCGGCCAACATTTGATGATATTTCATTTGCATTCTCTTCTCCACCGTTCAGCCATCGAACGAGGGTTCGCCACGGTCACAGGGCCCAACTAATTTGGCCGTTTCGATGCCTTCCACAATGTTGCCAATCTATATGCTCCGACCATAGCGTGGCGTGGCGTGGCCATCGGAAACGGGGCATCATTTTTAATAATTATTTTTGCTTAGTTGTGACACTTATTAATCGTTGCTTCGCTTTTGTGTGCGTCGTGTCTCCTTGGCTCCACCGGTGGGGATCAGGGATCTGCCAAGAGATCGGCGACCATCTCTCTCGCTGGTGGTAAAACGCTTTCATTAACGGTGTTAATTTTAATCCGTCATCGCCGGATCGTCCCAAATGTCGGTATGAATCTTTCAAAAGACGCGTGTATGCGTCCCCCGTGAGGGATGAATTGATAAGTTCTTCTTTTATCCTCCCTCACTGTGCATTCGGGGTCCTTCTTTACAGCCAGTCCCTAGCCGACCGAGAAAAGGCGGCCCAAAGCATGCGCATGGTTTTGGGTCAGCATCGGCCAGCACAGCCAACATCGGCCACCAGAAACATCGGCTAGTGGGTGGGAATCGCATAATTTTTTAATCAATTTCACATCCACCCGCTGGCGGCGCTCTATTCAAAGTAGGTTTCGAAACGGAAGCAAGGAAGCAGGGCAGACGACCGGCCAACCGATCGTAGGTCGGTCTGAAACGTAGTCTGATAAATGATGCGAGCATGAGTTTCAAGTTTAAGGACAGCCCGCTGGGGGGATGCGATGCTTTGTGAACGGCATAACAAACTCCGAGACTCGACCCTGGAACCCCGCAAGAAGCCGTCGCTTAAGAAAGGTGCTGCGGTAGGATGCTGCCAAAGTTTCACCGGCGACCGGCGAAAGAGACAGTTTCGTTATTCATTACGTTCCTGGGCGAAGCAAAAGAAGAAGCAGAAAAGTGCCTGATTTGCATTAAACCGATCTATTATTACGCGTACATATGGCCAAAAGGGTTGGGTTTCCATTCGAGAGAGAGAAAAAAACGGAATGGAAAGGCGAAAGACGGGTAAAGTTGTGATATCATCTAATGCGTCGTCATTGAAGCACATCAAACCCCGGCGGCGGCGACGACGACAGTAATCAGCAATCGCAGCATGAAACCCGCACTCTAATGGCCGCACGGAACGGCTCGGGGAAAAAAGGGAGCGAACGAAGCCAAAAAACATAAACGATGTGCGCGCGCGCCACAACATGGATGATGATGATGATGATGGGCCTCCAACAAAACGGGGTCCCCCGTTGCGTTGATCTGAGCCCTCTCAGCAGCAGCAAGGAGCGCTCAGGACACATCAAACAAATACATACAGTTTAGCGCCGAGACAAATGTTTACGGGGCGCCGCCGAGCACCCCAAGGCTCTATTTGCCCCGGGACCGGGAGGAGAGTTCCGGTGCACCCGGCTAAAGCTGTCCCCAAAACCGCCGGGGCCGGGTTCTGGAGTGAGATTAAAAGCTGTGCAAACTTTACTCTCTGGAGCGTGCGAAAGGGGACGCGCCCGGCACTGACCACTACTCGGTCTCTCTGCCTCGGCGGTGCTTCTGAAGTCCTTAAGTTCGCGGTTGTCCCAACGGTTCCAGCGACTTGTGACAAAATAACACTCATTACCACCGGACACCGAGGTTGGCCGGGGACTCGCGTGCACTTAAACGGAAATTCATTTATTTAATTTGTTATCATAAGACGCGGGCGCAATGATGATGACGATGACGACGATGATGGTGTGTGCGCGCTGGTCCAGTTCTGGTGTCCCGCGGTCAATGGAGTGAGCCAAGATTAACTCAATGTTTATTGTTTTTATGCTCTCCTCTAAATAGCGTCATAAACCATGTCGGTTACTGCACCAGCGTGACACCAGCACGACCGTTACGAGCGTAACGCTCGTAACGCTGATTGACGTTCCGGCGGTTCCGCCTTTAAAGTTGACCAAATATTTTAAAGGGGCCACCAAAAAAAGGCTACAAATCTCAACGCTTACGATATTTAGCAGGTGTCGGACACGGGGACTGGACATTTCGCGCCCTGGCCCATAAACTGGAGCGCGGTCCGTCAAATGAAGCAATCAGCCTGGCGGCCTGGGAGCTACGCGAAATGCTCCGCGTTTGCGGAATGCGCCCGATCGCTGATTTATTGACTGATGGCAACAGGACGACCGGGCAAATAGGCGCACGTGGCGGCCTAAATAAATTACCCATTATGGTGTGCTGTTTGCGCCGCTCGGACGCAGTAATGAAGTGGCAACCATTTGAAGGCTGCATTTGGGGCGGTGTAATCGACGAGACGTCGACAGGGGCGCCCCACACGCTTCGGTGAGCTTCCGGTATGCGGAACATCCTGTGCACGATGATGATGGTGTGCCGGATAGGAAATGGAATAATTATAATTTTACACTGTTTGTGGAAATCCGGACACCGGCATCCCGCCCGGGGCGGCCCGTGGCTGAAGAGAACATTTTCGGCGGAATGCATAAATTGTTCGACCACCGATTTTCGGCCATTGCTGGGGCGCGCGCGGGACAAATCGCGGAATCGAACCGGTGTCGAAGGACCCGCGTCGCGCAGCTAATTAACGTGTTTCGCCAAAGCCGCATTTCATTAATTGCTAAAACGGGTGCCTGGGTGATTCGTGTGCCGCGCGGTCGTCTGTTGCTGCACTACCACCACCGGCTGGACACGGACCACGGCCGGAACAAACACTGTGCGATGGGTCAACACGGGCAACGAAAATAATAAACAGTCAAACTACCGCAAAAAAACACGAGCCTTACACAACGTCGAGGGTTTTGGGAGCAAAGACGGAAACATGGGCCACTATCTAATAGCGAACCATTTCCCCCCGGCCGGGTTTTTGCCGATGTCCGGGGACCGGAGGCGCAAATAATAAAATGGTGCAACCCGCCCAATAAAACAGCAATAATGGGCGCGAATTTAAACAAATTAATATAAATTTATGACCAGCATAAACAAGCGCAATCACCGGCGGACCTTTCAGGGATGCGGATGCGCCCTAACCGGTGGTCAGTATCGATCGGAAGTGGCCCCAAATGCCGGTACTTTTTCAATGCCAGGCGGGTACGGTTCAAATTTGATGGGTTGCGGTTTTAGTACAATTTTAGTACACTTTTAGTACACCGTACTATTTAAGCCTGATTTGAGTACTGTTTGTATCGGACTTACTGTGGAAACAAATTGTGGTCCGATTGTTGATACTCCGAGGACCTGAATTCCACTAGTTCACCTTTGCATGCGAAATGTCCGCCCAGTTCCTCTCCCCGGGGGGAGATGCACCTTCACTGCGCTGCACGGACTCCTTGCACTGTTCACTCGTGCGGTTACTGAAAATTAGATTCCAGAATGCGAAGAGGTGGTACCTGTGGTGCTTCCGACGGCGGAAGTGTCGGTTGGGAAAATTTATCGTCCCTCGCGCCGGACATGGCGGACCCAGCGACCCGCGCGAGATGCGTGGCAGGGTTAATTTAATTTATCTGCACGTCCATTTCATCAACGACACACGCATGTACCGGCACACACCCCGGGACCGGGTTTTAGTTAGCATTGTCCGGTTTCCGCCGATTTCGCCTCAGGATCCGGCCCGCCGGCGGAGATTAGCAGATAGAGAGTGGGGACAATCGATGCACTTATGCTTCCTGCACCCCCCGAAAAGGGCACCAGGGTGCGGTGAAAACTTTTTAATGCAAATGCAGAGTGGCCCCCTCTCGATGATGAACTCTGCCCGGCGGCGGTACGTAGACCTGGGCACCCTCTTCCCAGGACTCTCTCTCTCCTGAGGGGGCCAGCAGAGACAGTAAACATCAAAGTAATGGCCGTTAATTCGATTTCGCAGGGAAATAATAACAAATAATCAGGCGCACGATGAAGCAGCCCTTTCCCGGGGTGGTGGTGGGAAAAAGTGGGCAACTTTCGTGACGCAGGACGCGATGTCACTCGTGCGTGCACCGGACGCCACGTGCTGGTTGCAGATAATTAATGCGTCCGCCGGCGGAGCGCAGAAAGCACGCAAAACCTCTTTTATGTTTGCCAAATTTTGGACCTCCCCACAAAAACAGAGACCGGCGTGATGCTAGAGAGGTTGAAGGCCGCTTTTTTACCGGAAAGGCGCCGATACGCTGATAACGTAATTATGCAGCGCTTGCGGGGATCTAGCGCACACTACCAGGCGCAGCCCCATTGCTTAAATTATTCTGAATGATCAGATTTCGCGATCCAGTTTTTCACTCTATCGCTCGCGCAAGGGATTTGCTTTCAGCATTGCAACGTGGTGCAACAATAGCTCATAATTAGTTTACGAAGTTCTATGTTTGTTCCTGAAAAAGTAGCATAAAACAGGACGCGGGCGAACATGTTGGAGCAGAACACGCGAAAACTTTATCAATTATTCTCAGTCTCAAAAAAGGTATCGACATTAAAAAAAACGTACAGAATATCGGACACACACCCTGAATGTGGCGGGGATCAGTGAAAAATATGTGACCACCCAACAAAACAAGAAATGCTGCAGCTGGTGCATTTATCACCTTGGTGCAGCAATTTTCAAAAAAGGAAGCCCAAAAAAGGACCTTGCTGCGAGAATGCAAATTTAAAATAATACAATTTAATGGCAGCATGTCCGAACCCGCCATGGTTAAGTGTGGACGTAAATAAATGAGTCGGAAAAAGGAAACATCCGTCGGGTGTACACGAAAATCCGCAGCCCAGCCAGTGATTGACATCGGTCACGGGCTGTGCTGCGGTGATACGCCGGTGATAGAACACCAACTACGCCCCATGTGACACCATAAGGTGCGTTCCGCAAGTGTCCCCAGCAAAAACGGCATCAGAAGAAGGCCGCAGTCGCAGCAACAGCAGCAGAGCCGGGACCGCAGCCACAACCGGCAGCGGGACTGTGTCCCCGCCGGCGTTTAATAATGCATGGCTGCAAACTAATTAATTTTGTTTTATGTACCAACCAACGCAGGCTCGATGCTCGATTTTTTATTGGCCATTGCAGGAAATAGGAACCATGATATTGGCCGCGAAAAAAACATGCTCGGCCCACGCTCGTCAAACAAACAGCAACCGTCATCACGGGATGCGTAGAGACAACCACGGTGCTGCTCCCTGCGGTCCGGGGAGCACCCGTTTGGTTTGGGTACATTATTATCGCATTATAAATAAATTAGATCACCGGGTTTCCAACTCCCGAGCCGCCCCCCAGGGCAGGGCGGACGGTGGCGCTCGGTGCCAATTTGTTTGTTTATGCGTTGAACCGTTTGCTAACCGCCATTTTGCGTCCTTTCACCAGCCGCCTCCACGGTGCACTTCACTTCGGCAAGCCGTGAACCCGGCGAATCCTAGTAGGAATCATCTACGGAACTGGGCAGCTGTTTCGGTGGATTAATGTCAAGCCCAAGGCCTAAGAATGGAAGGAATGGCTTCGCAACGACGACGACGAATTGAAATTCGTCTCACATCGCGCGACCTGCCCGACGACGACGACCTGATCTGGTGGCGACACCATCAAATCTGCGTCGAGCAGCGCGCACGCGATCATCACGCGAACCGTGCAGATGTGCGTGGAATTCAGCGTGAAATTCAAATCCGTCCGCATCGGGCTGTGATTTGACTGAAGGTTGTCACCCTTTCGGCACACACGATCCCGGCCCAGCAGCACCACTGGAATGTCTGCCAAGAAGCGAAGCGGAACGAGAAAAAAAACCGAGGCAATTCTTGAGAGGAGACAGGACGTGGGCCCAAAAACCAATTGGCGTATCAGACGTGTCCCTCCGTAGCCGCTGTGTCATAACGCCGGAGCCGGACGAGCATCTGGGGTGGAGTATCAAAAATCAATTTTCAGTCACGGCACCGGACCGGACCGGATGTGCCGGATTGGTGGGAGATAAAATGTTTAAGAGTTTCAAAACAAGCCATCGACGAGCGGCATCGGCAAAAAACGAAAACCCCGGACTCGGAGTTGGGTAGCTCGGTATTGATGTGTCCTGGCCGGGCCGTTGGTTGCTGACTGACTGACAGCACCGAAAGGACACCGCTTCGTTGAGTTTTTGGGTAATGAAATAACAACGCACACCGTCGACGACAACAACACACAGCGGCGGCCAGGACCAGAAGAGCCTACACACGTCGCGGGATCCTTTTTCGCTCCGCAAAACTGAAAACTGACAAGCAAGTCGAGTGCCGTCGTCTCCATCACGTACGGCCCTCTGCTCTGTCTGTCTGCTGCTGCTGCTGCTGTGTGTTCTTTTGCTCCTGCGCTTGTTGTTTCTGTGTACCGTGTACGTCTCCCTATTTTGGCCCGGGACGATCGGCTTGACGAAATAAAATCATCTGTCACACATCGACAGCATCGAGTCCTGCTGATGCTGCTCGATGGCGGACGTGACCGGGCGGCGAACGGCGGGGCAGATTGTTAGGCATTCTAAGCTCGATTCCCGGGGTTGGGATTGGATGGAGGATTGATTCGAAATCCAGCCCCAGCCACTGTGTGGACAAACAGTTCGGTTTTCGGGCGCCGATTGATGGCCGCTGATGGCCACTGATGTGGCGTGTGGCATCGGAGGCTTCCTTTTCGGACGACTTTCGGACGACGACGAGCCATTGATGTGCCTCTGTGTGGTTGTCGATGAAATTTTGTTTCAATCTGTCCATCCCTGCATTGTGGTGACCAGGACCACGGACGGAAAGAATAATCGCTCCCGGGGTTTTTGGGTCCGTGCAAAGGTCCAACTTACGTCGAGTCGAGAGGCCCGTTGATTGGCCCCTCTGTAAGGCGATACGTTGAAGATGACGATGCTTACCTGGAAGAGAGAGAGAGCGAGAGAGCGAAGAAAAGAAACTCATTAGACGTCATTCGCCCATTTGGCCCAGTCACGGGAACATCGAAAATTCAGGACTATCCGGTCCGGTTTTCCCCCCCCCCCCAATCAAAGCGAAAGGTAAAGCAAATTGATTTGCATTTTCGCTGCGCAAAACCCGGCGAGGGACACATCCCGCGCCCGTAGACCGGGGGTCTATCGGGTCGCCTCCGGCCGGTGCCTCTATTTACTTTGCGCTTGGCGGTGGTGGCGTAGTTGTGATTTGGAGAGGTCCCCTCTAATCCTAAATAGCGCCCGGCTACGGGGCCCGGCGGCTGTCAGGAGCGACAGCAAATCAGCAGATTGTGCAGATTACGCCCGAGTACCCGGCCGGCCGCCGGCCGAAACGTGTTGTTTGATCATCAGACATCGGATCCACCACCACCACCAGGGGGCGCGCTGGTGACCCACATTCTCCTTAATCAGATTTCAATCTACGCACGCACTGCAACGCAGGAACAGGTCGGTCGGTTGGTCGGGCATCAACGTCACCATCAACCGCGCCTATCGGCGAGGAGGTCCAAAAACATTTGGCTTGTCATTTGGCAGCGAGCATCTGACAAATCGGCGTCCGGGGCTTCGATCAAACGGACCGCGGCCCGATCTCGATTGATCAGATACGGATGGGGCCCAATCAGGCCCCCTCCCGTGCGCTCTGTCGATTCGAGCTTTTAATTTGAATTTTCTGACAGGCCCTGGCCCCTCCACCCGGCCTGGCGCTTGACGTTTGAGAAGGCGCGGGTATGAAGCGAAGCGCGTTTTCGATTTGTCATTTGTCGAAAAGGGCAGAGCCCGGCCCGTGGCCGGGTGATCTGCGCAGATTAAAGCTAATTAAGATCGGGACGCTAATCGAGGTGCGTCCCAGGGGGCCTAATCGGAGATGGTCGCTACGGGTGGCACTGGCACTG